>NC_090069.1:5440470-5598533 GCF_038355195.1 Osmerus mordax | reverse complement strand
AATGGTGCCAGAGAGAGGAGGGGATGAGAGGTGATGGTGTGTCTAGCAATGGCTGGTTGGTTCCTGTGTAATATTACTCGGTTCATCATCAGGCTGGGCAGGGAGTGGACCAGGTGCACTGACCCAAGTTATTGTGTAGTTCTTTGGCTGGTTAATAAAGGAATGGAAGTTAAATGGTTCTTGCTCATTGGTCAGTGATAGACCAGAAGAAATGCCAGGCATATTGCTCACACAGTCTTCATATCTACACGTGGGGGGGGGGGGGGTTTGCGCAACGTTGATTTGAGATTCCGGGATTGGACGTCGACTTATCTGTGTTTAGTGACCAGCATCTCTTTTAAAGCCACGCCCCCCCAGCCGCGTTTGCATACATCCAGAATGTTCTTCTGAGGGCAGGTGGGCGGGCTGCCACAGAGGGCTTTTGTCAGACCGTGTCAGATCAGGAGGGGGTGGGGGTGAGTGGGGGGGTAGCAACAGTCACGCCCGGTCTCTGACATTAGGCTCAGACACAGGCAGAGGCTGGCCCAGGACCCCCAGGAGCCCACGAGCCCCAGGAGGGAGGCCTGCTAGGTGGGCAGCATTACAGTGGGAAGCTCTGGTGATCTGTACACCACTAAAACGATTCCCACCGGGCCCTGTAGACCTGCTGGCTCACTCACTCCTCTTTGGGTTGAAAGGGAGGTAAACTTGCGTTTTTTTTTTTTGTCCTCTGTTGTTTGATTTCATGTGCATAGCCAGTGGTTTTTAATAGCCCCTTTTAATTTTAAATGGCTCCTACTTGAGCAGGTGTTTTCTCAAATTTGAAAGCCGATACAAAAGCTGAAATGTAAATGTTGACACGGTCCCTTCACCAATGCTCGATACTGCAAGCTTGTACAACACGCTCCACCTGTTTGATTAAGTCGATGTTATGATGATGACAAAAAATACATGGCGTGAATGTCAAGTGAATACAGTTCAACGTAAAGGTGATGCCACCTAATGTGGCTATACTGTATTTACGGTTTCTTCAATTCTATGCATTTCTATGATGTTGACCAGCTTCAAGCTTTGGTGGTTCATATGAAATATGTATTTCCTTCTTTTTTTTACATTCCAATCCCAAGCACCTCAAAGAGATTGCATGTTTGCAGCTGCGTTCGACGTCTGCGTGTTTGCAACAATACGATCTTCTACCTATTCCTTTTCTCTCCCGTCTTTCTCACACGATCTCCCTGTCTCAACGTGCAGCTTCTGTTTTTGCAGCTTTCAGTATTCTGTTGATCTGGCAACTGTGTTTTAGACCCGCCCTTCTTGAAAATGTATATACGTAAGAGAACCTCACCATCAATTTAGTCTTAAGAGGCTCAACCTGATTTAGTGTGGTGCCTGATTTGCTGTTTGTAGCTGTACAAGGTGGTCTGTGTTGTACTTGGAAACCCTGCACGTGTGTGTGAGTGTGTGACTGTGTGTGTATATGTGCTTCCATCCATGTCACATATAGAAGAATTATTGAAAAGTCTATGTTATAAAAAGCAAAAATATTCTATTGTGTGTTGACTCTGTGTTCAAATAAAACGAAAAAGATGACGCCCAATGAGGCCAACGAGGTGACCTGACCGTGTCTCATTCCTCATCTGTGATTCTGACTGCAGTGTGGTTTTCAGAACCTCAGAAGGACTCGGGTCATAAACCCCCCCCCCAGAGCTGAAGATCGCTACCTCAGTTAGCTAAAGTGCTACTTTAGTCCCAGGTCTCATCCACCGCCTCATTAGAGAACTTCTTCTGTGTCTGCCAGATAGCCCAGCCTACAGGAGGAGAGATCTGGAAACATGGGGAGAGATGAAAGGCATGCTCTCTACATGGGTGTGTGTGTGTGTATGTGGTTGGGGGGGGGGCTGAACGCCGCCTCAACCCCATCTCCACTCCCCTAATCGAACGCTAAGGGTAATTACAGAGAAACACACTCAGCCCACAGAGATGGGCTACACATTAGGAAAGGACTTGATAATTAGAGCAGGGAGAAAAAAACAAACCCTCAGGCCACCTCCTCCACAGCTCCATCTCTCTCTTCTCTCCCCCCCCCTCCCCGGATCCCTCCAACTTTTAGCAATCCCTCCGACTCGTCATTAGGACTCGTTTTTTTAGAATTCCTCATCATTGAGAGACGGTGGCGAATCAATGCGGAGGTTTGATCTCCCAATTTCTGTTCTCGCTCATCACGAACTGATCCGCTTTCGCGACGTGATTTATTTAGAATCTGCATGTTTCGCGTTTCACGTAAACGGTGCGTTCGCTGGGTTTCGGATCACCGGGGATAAACGAGTTTAACGATATGTGAAGAGTGCCAGTTAAAACGGGCTGCTTTAAGACACCAAGGGGATCTCACCTCTGAAGTCTCCAAGCAGGACCTGCTGTACTGAGGTAAGAGAAGGTGGCCATATTGGCACCGAGTGCTCTGCCACAACACCTATGCTAGCCTGTGGGGTGTGAGGAGTGGCTGAATTCAGCTCAGAGAAGCACATCCGCATAGGGAGCACTGGAGCCTGGGCAGGTTGAAATGGCCGACAGGCTGGAGCCTAGATGGAGGCCAGACTAGCGTTACACCCTTGGGCCCCTCTGGGTCTGACACTTAATACCTGACTGGTTGTGTTGGTGGTGGGGTTGTGTGTGTGTGTGTGGGGGGGGGGGGGCAGACAGGCTTGTCACTGACCCTGGACAGAGGGGGAGGGGGAACATCAGTAAAAACAGAAGAAGAGGGAGGGACGCAGTGGGTCGAGGGGTGAGGGGGGGTAGAGATGACACTAATATGGAGACAGAGCTGCCTACTGCTGGACGAACTCTCACCTTTCACCCCACCCCTCCCTTCCCTCCCTCCTCCCAGCCACCATGGCAGCCACCGCGGGGAGAAAAATCAATACCGCTAAGTCAGGAGGGAAATATTTCGCGCACCCTAACTAGAGGATGCGCCTCGACAAAGCTTCGGCCCCCGGATGCCGCACAACAAAGGAGGAGGGAGAGGGAGCAGAGCGATCGACGGCCGGCAGAGGGGAGGGGCGAAGAGGGGAGTGGAGTTGACGGTAAAAAAAAGGCTGCCACTTCAAGGGGGCCACCATGCATAATGGTCCTGCAGGCAGGAGAGAGAGAGAGACGCTCAATAAGTACAAATACCAAAAGGTCAATTGCCAAGCTAAGGGAACGGGCAGACACAATGGGCCCTTCATTCTGGCCAACTGATCACGTCAAACAGGACAGTGCAGGGTTCTTTGTGTGTGTGTGTATGGTATCTGACTGTCCACTCTGTTTAAAATATATATCAATATATATGAAACCCTCGTGTGTCCCATGTGATGGAATAGGCCGTCAGATGCTGTACCCTTGTGCCATGTGACATCCGTCAACCTCCCAGAGCTTCTGTCGTGCAGGATTCGGGGCAGATGACCACGGAGACCAGGAACACAGGAGCATGTGTGCTTCACAGCAGAGACAGCAGGCAGGTGGAGGAGGAGGGGCGGGGGCAGGGGGGGGGTCCGAGGGGGCCGTGGGTGGAAGGGGGTGGGTGGGTGGACATTCCTACGAGCATACGGGAGGAGAAAGGAGGGGCTTAATGATGTGGCCCCCTCCAAGGTGTCGTGTGTGCGCGTGCGTGAGTGTGACTTCATCCTAATGTGTGTGAACGCGTGGCGACAGCCATAGCTTGAGATCCCCCCACGATCCATTTTTATACACGAGCATCTGCAATGTACATCATTTTTCACTGTAGGTTGCACCAAGCCAAACCACATGACATGCTTAACAGTTCACCTTGATTTCAATCACACGTTACAATTGCTTTCAAATTCTGTTGGGGGGGGGGGGGAAGTTCCAGTTCTTTTAATCAGAGGCAAACAAAGCGAATGTGGTGGGTTTCTCAGCACTGTGGGAATAAGGGGTCAGCCTCTCCTATCAATTAGGACATAAGTGAACCTGGTCATTTTTGCCTTTACCTATTGGTGGGTATTGATCTGCTCCCTATTAATTATAACATCCCAGTTAATCTATAGGGCGCCTGGACCTTTCCCTGCCTATCTGTGTAGAGAGAGGGATTAGAGACTGGTCAGCGCTGAACCTTCTCTAGAAGTACCCCTCCTCCATGCCTCTGCCTTTCTCTCCCTCTCTCCCTCTCTCTCTCTCTTTGCTTGCCTCTCTCCTCCTCTCTTCATTCCTTCCGTCAATTTCGGACTCCCTCTCTCCCTCTCTTTCTCCGATTGGAGTTTCATCCCCGATCAATGATTTCACAGCGAGATGTGAGCGAGGTGCAAGGGTGGAGAAGGAGGACAAGGGGCTGGGTGAGAGTGCGGGGGTAGAGGTATGTGATCCAGGCAGAGGACAACAACAAGATGGTGGTCAGTCGGTCCGCCGATCCAATGGCCGGAGGCGACGACCAGAGGCACCTTTCCCAGCTCCAATCAGTGTGGTGCGTTGGTCCAGAGAGGGACCAGCTGTAGATGATATCTCAAGGTGTTCCTGACCCCTGACCCCCTGGTTCCTGCTGGCCATTCATCACGCGGTCTCTCTCGCCAGCCAGCTCCTTAACCATTTGAAAGTCGGCAAACATTAGCTATTGATTTTATTGATCGAGTCCCTCGATCTGCTGCGAAAGCCCCGAGCGTTTCTATATCGGACCTCCTCGGCTTCCCTCTGTCTCCTTCCTCTGCTCATACGTTCACACCCGTTTTTCAGAGAATCTTACCGGACGTACCATCCGGTGCGTCGGAGACGCGCGCCAGGCCAGGAGGCGGCGGATGGAAGGGTTTAGGGGAGGACCAGATGTGGAAGACGAAGCGCTGGTTGTCTATCAGGGTTGGTCCAGAGGGACTCCTCAACAGATGGCTTCTCCGACCAACTGCCCACTGTCCGGCCCAGATTGCAGACTCCATGGAGGGCTGTTACTATAGCCCTCCTCCAGGCTTCTCTGGGGGCCTGTGAACACTGTCTCTCCACCCTCCCTTCATCATCACCCCCCCCCACACACACACACACACACACCCACACACACACACCTCCCACCATTGTGTCCCTGCAAACAACAATAACAACCCAGGTGCCGTTGAGAACAAAGACGTGGGGATGTGGGTGTAGCATCACTGATTTATTTTCCCCTTTTAATATGGTTGCATTGAAGCATGCAAGATGAATCTATAAAATAATAATAATACAAAAAGTGTGTGTGTCAGTGTGTGCATGTGCATTTTTTGCAATCGTGACATAAACCACTGTGCATGTACACACCAAATACTGCACAGTGCAACATGCACATAGTGTCACAGACAGAAAGAGAGAAAGAAAGAGAAACAGACAAGAGTGAGAGTTATGCATGAGATTTGAAGAAAAACGAATTACTGCCACCTAACAGGCACAAGCAAGATTGCACCTTGTTCTGGGAATGCATATTGTAAACGCATGCCTACTGAAGGCCTTTAGTTATTTGACACAGAGCGGGAACGTTACTGAAACTTATTGAAATAATTGTTCTATATCGTGTATTTTACAAGGATGGGTTGTATACACAATGTAACGTCAAATAGCAATACAGTTGAAATTTGATTTATATTACGAATTATTTCTTGGTAAGCATAATATAGTACTATATTATGCCAAAGCTGGCTAAAAGTCTGTAGTATATCTGACACGCATTTATTTTATATCGTCAAATTATTATGAAATCGTAAAGGTCTATCGCCACCACACGATATAAACTGCAGTTCCTGTTTATTAGAATAGTTGCCTCTACATTTTCTCTCTCCTGATCAGCAGCAGAGAGCCGCGATGTTCAATGACAGGTTGGTGTGTTTAAAACTGGCAGATGTTAGCCCTCATTTTAAGACATCCTTTAATCCTATTTCTCCTCTGAAAGGATCTTTAACGAGGTGAACACGCATAGAAAATAGTAAAAGTCCGACAGCTTGTCGTTTTATTTATTAATTAAACTCTTGGCAAAACGTCCAAGAAAGCTGGATTTTTGTTTGTTTTCTGAGTTTTTTAGTCCTTTCTGAAATATAGAAAAATATATTTGTTAACTCTAGATGGATGAAGAAACTGTGTGCAAAAATGTGTGTTTGGTATTAGTTATTACTTTAATTTCCCTACTGTTCAACGTGTTATTCCAGCATCAAAATTAAGTAGACTAGTATAAAGATTAAATGACTATAAATTGTTTATATTTGTATCTATATTATTTATATTATAAAAATTATAAAAGAATGATAATAATCCCAATATTTCAATTTTTATAGTGCTATGGTTTTATTCTACAATTACATTTTCTAATTGTATCCTTTTTTGTACAGTCAGGTAAGATGCATGTTAACCAATATTCTATATTGAAATAGTTTTACACTGTATGGGATCAATTTGCCTGTTTGCATATTAATAGAAACAAATATACTTTGCAATATGCAATATTTTTTTAATTAAGAGATAAAACACAGTACAAAATTATAGTTATAGTTTTTATACATTGGTAAAGATGTAATTGCGCATCATTCAATTTAAAATGCTTTATATATATATATAGTTCTAGTTTCAACCAACAATGCATTCATACCACTGTCTGATTTAGTCTATCACTAGGCTATCAGTACAGTAACCTGCAACTATTGATCTATCATTATCCCATCCTTCTTCTCTGCCAAGCAAATTCTCTGCTTGTTTCACTGCTCTTCAGCACTGAGCCATGATTCTCCTCCTCTTCTCCTGTCGGTTCTGAGCAGCGGTTAGCATCCTGCCCCCCAGGTGACCACGCTCAGTCTCCATGCCGTGACACAGCATCTTTAACGCCACACATTCATTAGAATGCCAACGTGAAATGGGACGGATGGTGGGAGGGATCAATGGAGCTGGATGTTATGAAGTGGTCATTAACCAGAGCTAGCACCCAGCCCTAGATTTATGAGGGGAGCCAGTGGTGGGCAGCAAGGGGTCAGAGGTCCTGACCCCTGGGGGTCAGATGCTACGGCCGGAGGCTTGATGGTCACTATTTTTAGTGTTGTCCCTCCCTATGCGGCCAGCTCTCTGTATGATTAAAATGTGGTCGTAGGAGGGAAGTGGGCTGGACCTAGACCTCGGAGGCCTGCCATGCCATCTGCCCCCCAAGCCCAGAGGTGAGGGGTGTGACAAGAGAGTGGGCACTCTGTGACCAGATGGGTGCTGGGCAGATTCTCTCAGATGTCTGTGCTTGGTATCCAGAAACGATTTGGAAAGTTATATATATTTAAAAAAACGGGGAAAAAATTGCTACACATACACAGGAATTTGTTGTATCTTTGTAAATACTGTTAATGAATGCTGAACCATGCATAAACCATGCATATACTGTATACAGCCCATCTTTAGTAATGTTCTGAGTTACAGCTGCACACACACAATCTCAGGGGTATTACTTCTGATCACACATCTGAGATTCATATCATCCGATATCAATGACCTCCCCCACATTATTGGGTAATAACTGATCGGACATCACTTTTAACAAGGGACATTTTCATCAGAGAGGTGACCTATTGCTTGATTGATATGCATGTCTGCGTGTTTCTAAATGCTTCTAAAATGCATTTGAGTTCTTTGATCAAACGAAACATTTGTGATGGAGCTTCAATCTTATTGTCTCTGGCAAAGGGAAATCCCCATTCAATCCAATATAGTAATTATATTAAACAGGATTATATGTAATATAATATCACACCAGATTTATCTAAAAATATAATAAATCCTACATTAGATTACAAAATATTTAAACCTATCTAACACATCTGAAAACCAGTATAATTTGATCCCTCGACATCTCACACACCAGAGCAGTAAAAGGCTTTGCCCTCTGCTGTTTCCGACCTTGTGTAACTATTATTGTGTCGTCCCTATTCAGCTGGCAGTGGAGCATGACCCACACGTGGCGAGGTCATCAGAATTAGCATAGAGCGGGCTCCTCCCCTTGCCCCCTTTGAGTGGTCAGCTCTGCATCTGGGGGGCAGGCTCTTCTAGACACAATCTGGGTACACAATTCCTACAGCTCTCTCCAGATAAAAACTGTGAGGAAAAAATAAGTATCTAGTATATATCTAGTCGCACTTTTTTTTTTTTTTTTTACTAAGCCAGGAATATATAGTTTCCGTAAATATTGTATTGTTTGTGCAAACTGTTTAATGTCAACATCTAAATGAGTGAGATAACCCCTCCATCCTCTCCTCCGATCCTCCTGGCTGCTCTCTCCCACCTCATCCATAAGCAGGCAGAGGGAGGTCAAAGTGCAGAGGTCCGGGGTCAGCTAGGTTGTAGTGTGGGGGTTGGGGATGGGAATCTGCACCATTTAGAAGGAGCCTATTACACTCTCCTATAACCTCTTGATCACCTCACTGTTATGACCTCTAAAGTGATCTTTATTACAGGCTCCCACAGGGAAGTGGAGGGTTGTCATAGGTAACCACTTCCTGGGTGAAGGCTGGGTTGAATAGGAAGCTTAAGACAAGTCGATTGAGCACCCATGAGCCTTTGCGTATTTAGCCACCAACATGGGACCAGCGTAGGATGGGAATATGCATGGGAACATCATACATGTGTCGAACATTGAACATTTGTTGTTGTTATATCGAATTTCACGCTTTTTTTGTTTGTTCGTTTTTCTAACAAATTGTGTTTTTATGGTGGTTCGTATATTTCGTTTGTTTCCAGAAACTACCGTAAGCTTTTAGATAACTTTTGCTTCTGCTGCTGTAGGTGACGAGTTACTGCTCGTGCCATGTAGTCCGTACTTCTGCATTGCAATGATTTTATTGTCTCCACCTTGATATATTCATCGCAGGGTGAAGGAGCCACAACCTTTTAAAAAGCCAATAGAACAAAAGAAAACAATGCAAGGCAGAGATTAGATTGGAATCGAGATGATTATTTTCATCTTGGACATTTTTATGCTCCGGCTCCCTTTATTATATTTATTTGGGGATTTTTCATTTCACTTTCTCTTTTTCTCCCCCTCTTTCCCTTTATCCGTCTTAGTCGCAGTCTGTCCCTCTCTCTTTTAATTACTAAAGTATTTAGAGGAACTGCAGACACTGTCGAGAGTCCAGCAGGAAGTGATGTAAAAGAAATCAAGCTGAAAGTGGAAGTTCTATTGGAGCGGGCAACCAGCCCCAGGTCTCCACCAATTAATGGAGGAGTGGACCCCCCACCCCCCCCCCCCCCCCCCCCTGGGGCACCCTGCTTGGTCTGCAATTAAGACTGCACTCCCTTCCACCACTACCCTTGTTAGCCCTCCGCCTGATTGTCTGCAAGCTCCATATCTGCATTTCGAGGTGGCGTGTTGTAGCTCTTGTGGTTTTACAGTGCTGGCGGTGGACAGTTGCAGGAGAGAGACCTAGACATATTTCAAACCTGTCATGAAAAAAACACATCATGTCCCTGTTGGTTGCACATTGTTGTGTGAACATGCAGTATTGCATGCATGTGTTTTCATGTGGGTCATGTGTGTCTGTCTGTGGTGTGGAGCAATGTGTGTGTGTGTGTGAGAGAGAGACGCCTGTTTCCAGCCGTGTGTGATGTGTGGTGTCTCTGTGGTGATCGATCGTGTGTCTGTGTGCTAGCCTGAGGTATCCCGTTCCTCTCCCGTAGCTGGCTGGCTGGCCCGGACTCTGCGCAGGGATTGGCTGAAATAGGGAATACACCCTCAATGCATCCTTTGGGCTGTGGGTGTACTAACATTGATCTAGAGTCACTGGAGCATTAGTCACCAAATGGAAATGCGGCTGTAGACAGTGGAAAATCTGTTTAGGTCAAAGGGAAGTGTTTGGATAGAGGGCTACTCCTATTCCTGTGAATGTATAGCACCGCAGCCGGTTTGTCAGCCAGTGGAGTGTCGCATCTAGTGTTTCTGTCTCCGCGCTCCTACAGATGGCCACGCTTTACAGCCGTGTCATAACGCCGTGCACGGAAGAATATTGTACATGCAGTCCTTTTTGTTTGTTTTTTGTTGTTGTCGTATTTTCTATTTTGTACAGTTACATGGCTGTAGAGAGCGGTGTATGGTTATATCCCACAGCTGCTGCACCCCCCCCCCCAACCCCCCTTCCCTCCTCATGGTTTCTTAACAAGAAAATTACCAGAAAAGCTGTGATGCAGCAAACTATCCATCGGGGTGAAGTAGTGGAGGTGCCGGCTACCAGGAAAGCTTTTTTTTTTTGCTGACAGGGCAGAAACGTGTTAAATTTGGGCCCTGGTCATTTGTCCGTGTCAGACAAAAGCAGGCCGCCGCGACACAGAGAGTGGGCACGCGTTTCTACCCTCCAGATGCTACTTACTGTACTCACGCATCCCTGTAACGGCAGAACCGAACCCTTTTAGGACTCGACAGTAAGTACTACTGGACAGGAGAATTATAGAGCCTGCAGAAGCATGCTACTCGTCTAAAAATCGGGATCGATTGTTTAGGAAATAACGATTTGTTCATGCCTCAAGAGTGGGTTCCCTTCCCTAAATGTGACATTCAACAGCTAGACGTAGAGTACACTTACTGGCTGAAATGTGCTAAATGACCTACTCCCCAAATAATGTTGACCACATCCCAACTGTACTGTAACACATTTTCCCCCAAAGAAAATGTGCCCTGCCCTCTGACATTAGACAGATGCAGCTTGTATATTATTCAGTGTCTATTCAATAACTTGGTTTCTCTTCCTCTCCCTGATTGTGTGGAGCTTTATCTTATCAAAGAGGAGCAGGTTGATCGGTACAGGGAAGATCAATGGCTGGCACCGGGGCCAAAAGGCCTGTGATCATTTACTAATGAAATAAATTCAAATGTGTATTGAAATATGAAAATCTAAAGGGCTGAGCGGGTGGATGATCAGAGGCAGTCATTAATAAAGCATAAAGCATTGACAAGAGCTCCATGCCCTGGGGACTCTCCGCGCTCTCCTACCCCGGCTCTGAGGAGCTTCCGTCGGGTGTGGTTCGGACTTCACAAGGGGTCTCACCCCAGTGATCAGCACAAACATATGCTGCCATTGTTTCCAAAAGATGCAAAGTGTGCTACGTCTTGTTGGAGAGAAAAGAGGCTAGGGTCTTACAGACATGAGCTAGCCTAGACTGACTTTTCCCCCCAACTTAGTGAGAAGAGACCAATGAAAACTGGAAACTGCACTTTCAACAAGGGAATTTCAACTCTCATTACATGAGCTGAATGCAATACTATTCCATGATGGGGTTGTTCATTCAATGAGTTTCACAGTGAAAGATGAAAGGCTTAAGGAAGGGGGGGAAAAACGCCCAAAGTTGCTGCATAAGTAATTTTTGATCAATATGCAACATTAGAAAGTTTTTCCTCATTGAGTGTTTCTTCACCTTTCATCCGCTGAACAGTGGAAGAAAGTTCAACTGTGTTTGAATGATGTACTACTCTTCGGTCTTTCCACAAGCGTACTTCGTTAGAATACAACACACATACGTTCCCCTTTCCCTTGATTAAATCACTGGAAAACCCCGTCTTAACATCTTTTAGTAAGCTTAAGCCCACTCTAAGCTTTTATTCTGGGGAAACAGAATTTATAATTAAAAAGTAAGCGTCGGTGATTAATTTTCGACAGGCTCGCGCTTAAGACGTCGTCCCACAACGCCGCTGAGCTTGAGCAGCCAGTGTGAGAACCCCAGTGAATCAAAGCCCCTTCGCTTGGCGCTCCAACCTCCCCCCGAACCATCTCCCTCAGCTTTAATGCCTACCTGAGGGAAGCCTAGTGCGCGCGGGGAGATCCCCGTGTGTCGATACCCCTCACCCGCTGAGAAGTGTCAGCCCCGTACTCTCTTGTCTCTCTCAATCGAAAAAATGTCTCCCCGTCTTAAAGTTGGAAAGACGCAGGCTCGTGTCAGAACTAAACACACATACTAAAGTTATTTGATCCTTCCATTACTTACTTTAGGCGGGTGATTACATTGATTAAATGGGACTTTCCTCTTAAACTTGGCAGACATCTTCGTCTTTGTCCAAGTTCAGTATGCTGCTCGACTACTCAAGGAATATTGACGAGAGTGTTCTAGATAGGCTCCACTTAAAAAAAGCACATGAGAGACCAACACCAAGCCTGAGAAGTTACCAGCAGCTTTGTCGAATTTCCTAGGATTGCCTAAATCTGACCCGAGAGCTATTAAGTCTTTTGGAAACTCATCTTCCGTTGTTTGCGCTGCTCACTTCCTGTGTTCTATTCCTTTCTGTTCAAAACTCACTTTGGCTTGTCTTGTATAGTCGATCAAAAACTGTGCCTGAGAAAAATGAATGTTACAGTGTAACGAGTGGCTGGATTCTCCAAACTTACAGATTTTCTCTCAGTAGCCTACCAGGAATATTATCCTAAAATTGTCAATGACTGGTTCTGTTTTAGAAGGTGGCATGAAAAGAGAGGATTGTATGGGCTGTAAGGATTTTTCTGGCAGTGATGCTGATTAGTGAGAATGTGAAAAGAGGAGATTGAAGGAGGATGGAGAGAAGGAGAAGGCCAGAGAACAAGAGGGCGAGAGAGAGAGAGGCAGAGAGAGAGAGGGGGGGGGGGGGGGCGCTTGGCTGCTCCTGCCGGGTCGATGGGAGAATCTTGTCCTGCTGCATCTCCAGAAGGCTCCTACAGAGTCAGGCTTAACAGCCGAGACTCGCTTGAGTGCCTTGCTCACACACACATGCGCTCACTCACACGTAGCAACACATGCCTACAAACACTCATGCTCGCAAGCACACACGCGTCGCAATCGTATCCCCGCAAACATCTCGACATTTAGCTCATTACATAAGTCGTAACATGCTAAATGATTGAGCCAGTTGTCATAATTGTGGCCTAATTCACCATACAGCGCTGCATGTACATGTTCAATTTGTGTTTTTTCCTTTGTGCTATGCAGTGCTGTAAATAGTCTTTTCGGTGTCACGTTGATATAAATAAGACACTGACAACCGACGGAGGAGGCTTCATTCGTAAGAACTTTGTTCTTGTTGTATGCACATCATTCATTGATGGTGCCGAGTGTAACAAAGCAATGGAAATGTAACCCCTGTTATCTTATAGGCTAAACCGGGAGTTTTTTGTGTAGTCTTCACAGCAACAGTTGTAAACTTCCATTTTCCATTTTCATTCGTAAAATTTTAGGGGTGTGGAGTCTGGCTCATCCTCTTCCAATCAGTAGCCTTTTTCGTCTCATCATCCAATCAGTATCCTCCTTATTTGTGCATTAAGTACCCATCATGCAACACACATGTATCCTTTTTGGCATGTTTTGAAGCGCTCATCCAAAGCGATGCACCGCACGTCCTTGGGTCCTGAGATGGACACCTGCAAAATTACAACGTTGCACAGTGCCCCGTTCTCAAGCTAATCGTTCCACAAAAATCCCACTAAATGTGCAAAGACACACAGAGATTCCTGGAATAATAGTCTAGATATTTCCAACATATATGTTTATTGCATATCTTCAATGAGAGATGTTCCTCATTGTAGAGTATTAAGTCAAACACATCATGTATTTCTCTTGAGCTGCGAGATTGATCCGATTTTTTAAATGAAGGGTGTTTGATAAATATTTCATCGCGGGCATGTCAATAAAGTACTTCTTAATATGTAGTCTTTTGAACCAGAATAACACAAGGGGGATCTCATTTGGATCAAACATGTCTGTGGATTGCTATTGATGGATTACTTACCAAAAAAGGTGATAGGAAATGAATTGAACATAACCTAGCCTCGTGTCAAAGGGGCCAGTAATCACAACAGAGGAGATTGCCAAGTGGCTTTACCCAATTTGTGAGGAATCCTTTCCGGATGTGAGTAAATGTGCTCCACCTGCATTCTCCAAGTCCATTAAGGCCTCTCCACTGAGGGGACATTTCACTGGCTCAGCTAACAGTGCGGTGTGACTGGACACAACATTGAGTGTTTAAGACCAGATTGGTGTGATTCACTCGATCAATACCTACTGAAATAGGTGACCGGGCTGCTTGATGGTTCAGGGTGCCTGCAGATAGACAGACAGGCAGGCAGACAGACAGACAGGAAATGGAGGGAGCGAGGCTGGAGGGGATGGAGGGACAGACAGAAGGACAGATAGACTGGCAGGGATACACAGATGGGCACAGGCCGATAGGAAGCCAGGCGTGTGGTCCTCTGTTTTTATAGGAGCTTGTGGACTATTGTGCTGCCAAGGAGGCACAAGGGACCTTGGGGAGGGCTGGCTGGCAGCTGGTTCAGAGTGGCCAGGGGGTGGGGGTGTGGTGGGTGGGTGGGGCGGGGGTGCTAGCAGAGGGGACCTGGGGAGAGATTTCAGGGATGGACACTATAGACTAAAGAGAGTTTCATGGGATTAGGAAGGTGGGAGGGGGGGATCTGAAGGAGGACTATAGATGTTGATCAAAATTAGTCATCTACTCTTGGTCCTCAAGACTGAGGGAGAAAAGACCCCCGAAAAAAGCCCCACTGCAATCTTCTCAAAGGGATTACCTCACGACGCTCCGTCACACACGTGTACACACACACACACACACACACACACATCCCTCTCAATGCATTCTGCTATCATGGCTCTGAATGGATAAAGACTACATGCTGTGGAGTGCATGGTATGGTGTATCCTTACTGTGTGTGTGTGTGTGTTACCCTACCCTACCCCCCCCCCCCCCCCAGCATCTCCCCAGGCGCCCCCCCCCCCCCTGCCCCCCATGCCCCCCATGCCCCCTGCTTCCTTGTCAACGTGTGAAAAAGGTACACCTGTCTATGTTGTTATTTGACTACATCCATTCCTTTCAGGGGGCACTGGTTTGTTTGCCTCCGAAGCGGATAAGAGGGAGGGCAAGGATGTCAGTTGAAGGACTTCCAGGGGTGTGTGGGGGGTGGGGAGGGGTAATCTGGGAAAGGAGAAGGGGTGCATCCATGCGGGCAGGTTTACGTTGGGAATGGGGCAGATGGAGGGCAGATTGGATGCTGGGTTGACTTTTCTCTCTGACCACATTGCTCCCCCCCCCACCCCCCCCCCACCCCCCCCCCCCGTGTCAAACTATGATGAACTTATTGGCTTGAGTTTTTCAATACCCATCTGCATACACAGCATACCCATAACACATTCTGTGCCCGAAAGCTTTCTCAACTGTCCTGCCTATTTACACAGACGGTCATGTGTCATATTAAACATAATCATTTTATTACAAATTGTATGTTTCATTTTTGGCAGGTATCTGTGCAATAGCCTACTAATTTCATTCTGTACGTACGACAGGATATAGATCTACGTTGTTTTGATTTGTCAATGCGTATGGCAATAGCCTATGGCAGTGTGGGCAAGTAGGTAGAGGTAGGCTACAAAGCAGTTTGGTACTCGCCACTCACCAGACAATCTCATACATCACCCTGTAAACACGTACGTTCTCTTCGTATAAGAAAAGCTCACCTTTGAAACGGTAATTTCACAAAGACACGGACCTGAAGATGAGTTTCGTTCCAAACGCTTTCAGCTTCAGTGTTTTGTTTGGAGAGAAAAAAAACAACAACAAAAAAATCAGGGAATAGGCAAGGTTAAAAACCGGACAGGGAGGTGGCGAGCCGATTAATATGGTCAAAAGGCACTTTGAATTCCCAGGGCCACTCGCTCTACCTCCATGTTTATTTCATACGGTGTTTATCTCACCTCTCTCCTGCCTAGCTAGCGGGCCAAGTGGCGGTCGCCATGGGAAACACTTCTTCCTTCACCCTCTCTTATTTTCCGGAGGGGCCATTTGGACGGGGTGAGATGGGAGAGGTGGTTTTAATGTTGCATGGCAAATTTTCATGTGGGGATGAGAGCGAATTAATAGTGAGCCAGACATTGTGGCTGTGCGGAGGGAAGCTCCATTAGACTTAATGGAGAGTCGGAGCTGACGTCTTGGCTATTACTGCTAATGGACACACAGGCAGCTGCAGACAGGAAAGGTGGCTTCCTACCATACCAAGGATGTGGGCACGGTGTCGGTGCATGCATGTCTATGCTGTGTGTCTCTATGTGTGTGTGTGTGTGTGTGTGTGAAGAGAGGGGGGTTGGTGTTGGTGTATGTGTGTCCTGTTTCTCACAGTTGAAGAGGCAGGCACACTGCTGCGTGTATTGAAGTTTGTCTGCCTGTGGTTCTCTCGCCACTGTATCACACCGGCGAAGTCAGGAAGAGAGGCAGGTGGAGAGGCAAAGTAGACAGGTAGAGGCTGGCAGGCGGAGGCAGAAAGAGAGGCAGACAGGCGGAGGCAGAAAGAGAGGGAGACAGGCGGAGGCATAAAGAGAGGGAGACAGGCCGAGGCAGAAAGAGAGGGAGACATGCGGAGGCAGAGTCAGGTGGATGTGGTGGCGCTTGCTCTGTTTCCGAGGAGAGGTGACATTTGGCGGTGGCAGGGATCAAGTGCCTCCTGTCATTTCAGATCATGTCATGTCACCTCCCGTCCTTTTTTGTTGAGCCTGTGGGGCTTGGTGGGGGGGGGTATGAGGAAAAGGGGGTGAGAGGAAGGAAAGAATGGGGGGTAGCCAGAGGAGGGAGGAAAAACGAGGAGGTGGGGGGGAATAGCTTACCCAGGGCCACTCTCTGCCCAGGACACCTCAGTGCTTCTGTCCTCCTCCCCCCCTCTCCCCGCTCCCCCCCCCGCCTCCCCTTCCCTACCGCTTTCCTCTTTGAGGAACAGCTGCTCTCAGTCACATCTCATTTCTGTGGCTCACTACCCATGGGCAAGGCCGACCTTGGTGTCTCTGTCTGCGTCTGTGTCTGGGCGTACATGTGTGCCTATCTCTCTCTTTCTCTTTCCCCAGCGCTCTCCCCCCTCTCCATCTTTCTTTCACACTTTGAAACTAGAGTGCTGAATAGAGCTCCTCAGAGAGAGAGAGAGGGGGGGGTGTGAGGGGGAAAGGGAGGGAATAAGGGAGGGAAAGGGGTGTAGGATGTTGACTTGCCTCTAATGGAGGCTGTACAACCGATCATTCGGATGCTGATGATAATTAATTACTTCTGCTATTCCTCCTCCTTCACTTTCTTTCTCACTCTCTCTCTCTTTGCCTCTCTCTCTCTATCCCTCTGTCTCTCTCCCTCTCCCTCTCCCCCTCCCTCTACCTTATTTTAAGGTGGGGGGGGGGGGGGCGGGGGTGTCAGACTACTAAGTGTCTATCAGTCAGATGGCACTCTGGAGAGTCTTTTGTTCTGAATGGGTGAAAATTGTACCCGCAAAATAGAGATTCCCAGCCCGATCAATTCCCTCTAACAACTCTATTGATTAGCTGCAGTAACATTTTTCATTTATTAATTATGAGGAATATGTTCTGGGGATTCCTCCGACTTTCTGCCCCTTTCCTCCCTCCCTCCCTCCCTCCCTCCCTCTCTCCCTCCCTCCCTCCCTCCCTCCCTCCCTCCCTCCCTCCCTCCCTTTGCGTATCCTCAATATACCTCCCCCACCGTCTTCACCTCCCCCCCGTCTTCCTCCAACCCCCTCCCTCCTTGCCACTCTCCCTCTCCATCACTCCCTTTCTTACAGCTAAACGTGAGCGGTAAGATCGGCTTTAGGATCTGAATCTCGGCCCGGGATTAGATTATGGATTCCTCTTTAAAACACAGGGAAGTGAGCCATGATTTTTTTTTTTTTATCCCTTATATTCAAGGAGGAAAAAAGTCTTCCATCTGTGGCATTCCATCTCGGATTGCGCAACTCGAGTGTGCTCTTCAAATCCGTTTATGGACTCTGCCTCCATTGACCCAAGGCCCAGTCATCAGTTGGATGCATCTGACATGTTGTCACCAATAAATTAATAATCTCTCTGCTCGGCCTCTTCGGCTTCAGACTAGGCAGAGCAGAGGGGCTGTGGATGTGCTTTGGGGCAAAGCCCGGAAAGGAATCTTAATTTGAACGAGATGGATCTGTTCATGGTTTTGAGGCCATCGTTTAAATAGCCATGAAATATGCAGGTGCACACACAATCATATCTATTGAACGGTGACATGGATTCCGAAGGTTTTTCTGCCTATGGAGATCACTCAGCCGTTTTTTCGAAAGAACACATTTGGTCGTTGCACATTTGACACAGTGGCACTATTTACAATGTGTTATTCCCCAGACCTGTGTCCGTGTTGCGCACGCTAACCTTTTCAAAGGGGTCCCCTGTCGTTCCTCCCGTTGGGAGACTGTGGATAGTTTACTGTCTGGACACCCGGGACACAAATGGACTTTGAACGATGTAGCGGTCAGACGAAATGTTTCCAAACGAGCTGCCCTCTGTGTCTCTGTTGTCCCGACAGAGAAGAAGGGGGGGAAAAAAAGGTGTGTAATAACGAATCACCTCCCAACCCGTTCACCCGATTTACGTGGAAACGTACCTTCATCGCTACTCAGTTTCCATGGCAACCATCGGGAAATGGGGGGGACGGGGGACGGACGGACGGATGCCATATTTGCAGGAGGTGCCGGATGGTGGATCAGGACGTGGGAAGGTGTCATGTACAGATTAGAGAGCCCCA
This sequence comes from Osmerus mordax, assembly GCF_038355195.1. Taxonomy (NCBI): domain Eukaryota; kingdom Metazoa; phylum Chordata; class Actinopteri; order Osmeriformes; family Osmeridae; genus Osmerus; species Osmerus mordax. Next base: position 5,580,046 of record NC_090069.1, on the reverse strand, counting down.
TCCAGGCAGCTTGGGGACATGTGGGCACTGGCCTGGGCTCTTATCGGTGTTGCAGCTGGCCCCAACGCTCTCTCAACTCTGATCAATGGATCTGGAGCAGTCCTGCAGGGACTCTGTGGAACATAGGCACACTGAACCTGGTTCTGTGTGTGTGTACGTGGGGGGGGGGGGTTGTGGATGGGTGTGTGTAAGAGAGAGAAAGAGAGAGTGTGTGCGTGTGTTTGTGAAAGTGTGTGTGAGAGGGAGAGAAAGAGAGAGTGAAAGAGAGAGAAAGAGAGAGAGTGTGTGTGTGTGTGTGTGTGTGTGTGTGTGAATCTGACTGCATGAGCCAGAAAATGTGTTGAATTAAGAGAAATCCATATTATGCCCCTCATAATACTTCCTGCTCAGCAGCACACAGGCCTCTTTAATGGACCCCAGCAGGACGTGGTGCTTCTGTACAGTAGACATGTTTGTATGGATTTCATTATTCCATGATGGCTTTCATCACACTCACACAAACTTCTGGGAACCAGCCTTGTCATTCTATTTCTGCTTTGTTCCAAGTGCTCGATTCGATAGAAATACAGGATATCCTGAGTCAGTTGTCAGGCAGTTTTCATTGATTAATAATTAGGCATTATCTTAATTTTGGAAATTCCTATTTAGGGACCTGCCTAGACCATTTCCAATACATTTGATACATTGATTGTCAGAATGGTCCTAATGATAATGATGGAAATAATATGTATTCTCACTGCATGTGTGTTACAGACTGTTGGTCTTTACTGAAACGTGTTTAGGTCACCTGAATCACTCTACTAACCAAGACATTTACATTTAGTCATTTAGCAGACGCTCTTATCCAGAGCAACTTACAGTAAGTACAGGGACATTACCCCGAGGCAAGTTGGGTGAAGTGCCTTGCCCAAGGACACAACATCAGTTTGCATGACCGGGAATCGAACTGGCAACCTTCGGATTACTAGCCTGATTCCCTAACCGCTCAGCCAACAGACTCCCTAGCTGTGGAGTGTGTTAAGACCGTTATTTCCTGACAGAGTGTGTTTCTGTGTGTGTGTGTGTATGTGGGAAGGGGGGGACATGTGTCAAATCAAAATAAAAGAAAATTGTATTTGTTCATTCCTTTTTCCAAGCAATGTCACAGAAGTACTTTTGAGGTTCTTGCTGTTTAATTGTAACTTGTCTAACTGCATGCTCTTATTGTTCTTCCCTGTGGGACTTATTTGGTTTTCCACAATGTATGCTTCATGTTTTGGCTACCCGCAATGTTTGGGGCTATCTCGTTGTTATGATCAGTGACCTATGCACTTTTGTAAAACTCTCTCTTGGAAGTCGCTTTGGATAAAAGCGTCTGCTATATGCATTAATGTAAATGTAGTAGGCTTTTCACGCGCCCATATAATTGCACCTAAACCAACCTAAACCCTCAAGGAAGACAAGGAAAAACTTCAGACGTGAAAAACATAGTGAAAAATGAATGAAACCTGAGTGAGGGATCCCCTCCTCAATCAGAGATACAGAGAGGTGCAGGCCATGTGTGTGTGTGTGTGTGTGTGGGTGTGTGGGGGGGGGAACAAATGTTTTATTTTTACATGTGTATATGTGTGTGTGGGGAGGGTGTGTGTGTGTGTTGCTCTTACTGCCTGGCTTACCCGCACCACCTCATTTTGAGGCCCCATCAGTTGGCCCTGTCTGTTTACACCACAATAACACTAATAGCGCTGGCTACCCTGGGCCAGGCCAGGCCGGGCCAGGCCAGCACTATAACCTTGCCAGGGAGAGTGTTAGACCTCTAAAAATAAATCTGATTACTGTTGCTGCCGTGGGGCCCGGAGGCTGCTGGAATGAATGTATTGATGAGTGCAGAGTTGAGGCTGGGAGGCAGCATCAAGCCAGTGAAACAGCCACTGGCCAGGGGCCATAGTAAACCTATTGATCCACAGCTCACCCCATCTCCACATGGCACAATGAGCAGCGAGCTGCTGCGAATCGGCCAATTCCCACCTCACAGACGCAGGCAGGCCATTACTGTACGAGCTTTGTTTTGTGTTTTTTTTCACCCCCCCCCCCCCCCCCGCCTCCCCCCCATTCACTCCCTTTCACCCTGGAAGCACATCATCGTGGGCCCACTCTCCCCCCCCCCCCCGCCCCCCCCCCCCCCCCCCCGTGCAGGAACGCCTCATGCTCTATTTCCAACGCTTGCTGGATGGCATGTGCTCTCTCTCTCTCTTTCGCTTTCTCTTTCTCTCCATCCTTTCCTCTCTTATTCTCTCTCTCCGACGGGGTTGGAGTTCCGATTCTCTAAACAGTTTCAAACATTGCGTGAGGAGCCTGACAGGAAGCAAACGCACAATCAAGTGCACAGCGGGCGGCCGGTTGACAGCCTGAATGACCAGTAGGCAAACACACCTCAAACATTTCACAAATTAGGGTTCTAGAGCCTGTACCATGCTCCAAGCGTGTTGCCGTGAACCCCACGACGCCATCACCATAACATGCTATTAAAGTCATTATCAAAATAGAAAAGAATTTCAAAGAAGTGCAATAAACCCTTTTGATACGTGAGAGCAGATGAAGTCCCTGTCAATCAGCCTAACACTAGCTATAGATAGACACAGGAAGGCAGGGCCTCCTTGATAATCAGGCCAACCAAACAAACAGTGTTGTGATGTGAGTCCTATTGATCCTGGCCCTGACTGTTCCACTCACACACACACACGCTCACACTCACACTCACTCTCTATCTTTTGCCCCCTGCTCTGTGTGACTGGCCACGCACACATCTATCTCTCGCGTACAGCCAAGCAATTAAGACCACGACCATGAGAACCACCATCACAACAGCTTTCAACATGGGGTCGTATTGATCTCTGTATTTTTTTTTTTGCCACATTAAGGAGAAGGTGAATGGGAGCTTGGGGCCTGGAGGGGGGGAACGTTGTAATTGTGCACTGGGCGCTTTTTGAAGAGCTCTAGCTAGCTGGCTGGTCGGATCGACTGATGGGAGAGGCTTGGTGAGGGGAGGCCGAGCTAGCGCACGGTGCAGGAGAAGCCGGGACATGTGCTTCCTGCTCCCCGTGACTCCAGTGGGGTTAGGGGAACAGTTAGGCTGGACTGGGCTGGGATGGCCTGGACTAGACTGGGTTAGGACTGGACTGGGCTGACCTGGGCCAGTTGTTTATTCGATGACACAGCAAAACCACCTCCAATACCTCCAATCAACCCGTAGCCCTCCACCCACCCAGCCTTCCCCCCCTTGCCTCACCCTCCTCACTCCCACCTCCACCACCCTGTCCAAGGAGTGGGCAACCTCCTGGCTGACAGTCCAGACCATTGTGTCTGTTTTCCAGACATTTATGTTTGTTTGTTGTCGTTTTCCCTGCTACCACACTCCACACACTGAATCACTGGCGACATGTTTATGGTGCTTACAATAGCAGGGACACATAAGTGATGCCTTCTACTGCCCCCCCCCACCCCCCCCCCCCCCACACACACCCCACCCCCTCCCCCTTTGGCAAAGTAGAATCAACTCTCGAAACTGATTCTCAGATCAATAGCAGTCCTTCCTGCCAATCAGGACAGAGGGGGCCGAGGGTTGGGGGCAGTGTTTGAGAGTGTGTGTGTGTGTTTGGCGGGGGGGGGGGGGGGTGCAGGTTGTACGCTACACGCTGCTTTCTGTTGTTAGTTGTCTTCCATTGTTGCCATCAACAATCGACGCTGGCACGGTGTGGGGCAACAAAGTGTGCCATGTTGTGCCCGTAGTGAGGACTTTGTGTTGTTTGTTATGATGAAAATAATAATTACTCTATTTGCACACTGCTGGACACCCTGACAACAGAGTGCGGATGCATGATGGGATTGGAACGGCAGGGACAATAAAGAATCTGGCGCAATAGTGAGCTGTGTGCTGTGATTTCTGGAAAACAAGAGATATAGCCTCATAATGATGAGTAATCGCTGTTTCCTTCCTTGATTGCTTCCAGGACAGTCGCTTTGACAAAAGCATGGCACTTGTCAAACTTTTCAAGCTTTTTAAGGACTTCTATCAGAAGGAAAAAACAGAAAACCAGAAAAACTGAAAAGCACAAACTCAGAGCAGAAAGAGAAAGACACAGTGAGTCATGGTCACGTCTTTCAGACAAGGAGTTTGTGCAGACGTCAGTAGCGTCTCCGCCTCAGCTTAGAAACACTGAAAGTCTTGCTGTTTGGCTTATATCCCGACCGACGCCTTGACACAGGAAGGACAGCAGTAACAAGACTCCACTGCGGGAGAGGACAGTTCCACGTCCAAAAGCCAAGGGTCTCCGAGCCGAACCCCAACTTCATGTATCAGTCCTCGCTGGCACCTCATTTTCCTTCTAAGTGGCTTCACATATTGGTTATTAAACGAAGTTACAAAATATGATTCGGTCCCTGAACAAGGGGACCCATATTTCACGGCAGATGGTTAGCTTTCTGTCAGGGCAAGACAACTTAGAGACAGTTTGTTGTAATATACGGCTTCCTTAAACGCCGCGCAAGACGTCGTCCAAACATCGTTAGGCTGGAAAAATGGCGGGAGCAGACAGAGGGTTAATGGAGCACTGTTCCTTTTTTAATTGAAAAAGTAAGCGGGGGTGCACTGGCGTACGGGGCTGGCCCCCTTTATTGCTGGCAATAAGCAGCCGCTGGAGATGTATGGTTCACCTGCATGGGGGTTAATGAAGGTTCCAGCGGGCCGCCTCGGCTGTGGACATGGGGGTTAACTATTCCTCCCGCTACCTCTGGCCTCTGGAGGGGACATGGGATCCACGCTGGGCTGGGACCATCTATCTCCAGCATGAGGAGAGGGGTCTCCGGGGGGCTGGACCCCCACGTCCGACACCGCGGAGGTGGGGGAGAGGACAGCGGAGAGGTGGCCGAACACAGCCCCCTCCACGGAGGTGTGGAGAGACAGACACGGGCTGTACTGGGCCTTGTGTAAGCTTGATGTTAGCCGTAGCTCGTGAGCTGCTAGTGTGTATACAGTCCTGGAGGAGTTGGCCTGAGAAGAAAATAAAATAAAAAAACATGGATGCTTACACTATTAATTTTTAATGGCAAAACGTCTGCATAAAGCATTAGTAATCTATTTCATTTTTCACCACAGCAAAAAAAAGAGTAGCGCCCCTTTAATTTCCGCCAGGGTAAAAACCTGTTTGGCTGTGTGACTTCCTCCCCCCTATATTAGCAGCATGCACTTATTAATCTCCTCGTGGAGATCCCGACCACAACACACAATTACTTATTAATGAAACACGCCGCCATCAACATCCTCTTTGAAGGGCAGCAACATGAGGCTAGCCAGAGCCTGCCGCCAAGCAGGAAAACATATATCATAACACTTCAGAGACTACACTGAGGGGATGGTGGGGTGTGTCTGTCTGTCCGACTCACACACAGAGTGTGAGAGTGTCCCTCAGGCACCTCTAATGACAGGCACCACACGGTGGGTTGCGCCGGCCGCTCTGTGATCTACATAGGCTGCTGTGGCCGGGAATGCGGCGGTTCTTTGAGACGTGAGGCAAGAAAAGAGATATTTGAGTCACTGCTCAAGTTGTACTTGTAAACTGTTGGTTGTATTGTCGTTTGTCAACGGTTTCTAACGAAACGTTACTATATTCCGATTAAGTACTCCATCGAGTGCCTTATCAAAATGTTGGATTTTTTGTTTGAATGTTATGAGGCCGGTTACACGGTTCAACCTTCTAAACATCTATCCCAGAGGCCCCAAATGCCAAACATCCAATCACAGTGATTGAATCTACTCCCAATCATTTGTTGTTGCTGTGTTGACCAGCAACAATGGGGAAAGGGTGAAAAGGGAGGGGTTGGCTAGAGAGGAGAGCATGACATTTCCACACCCTGTATCAGAGATATCCGGGGGAGGGGGGATGTGGGGTAAGAAAGATAAGATGACATGTCCGTAGGTGTGCGAGCACCGTCTGAGGCAGGCCAGACAGTCACGTTGACCCGTGTGTCAGCGTCCCTGCCTCGTCACCAGCCCTTTGAGCTGCGGGGAGGATTACTGGAGACGGCTTAGCAAGGAGAAGCAACAATATTTACACAGTGAGATAAGCGCCTGAGATCAGCGAAAAACATGAACTCTTTTAATTCTTCCACTTTCAAAATGCTAAGCCGTGTCATAAAAGCGTGTGACAGCTGTCACTCGCTGATCCGGGCCAGGGTGGCAAGACCCCACCTGCAGACAGTTCTGACCATGGGGGTCCAACCAATCATCATCAATTTCACAATTCTTTAGCCGGCGTTCGTATCCGCGTGACGGTCACAAAATGGCCGCCAGTGTTCCTGGTGCTGAAATGAGGGATCTGAGTGAACGGGGTCACTGTATGCAAAAAGGCCACGGGCACACTCTTGACTAATGCTGTAGTCTGCCCTTAAGGTATTCAGCGATTATCTGAAGAGAGGGCCTGATTGATTCAGTGCGAGTCAACATGTACTGTACATGCCAGCCAACCAGACAATGAGATGTGTGAACGCAGCAAACATACATGCCACTCAGGTCTGCTCTCTTTCATGCCTGGAAAAATGTGAGTCAACATGTCAGTGTGGAGGAGATGGAGCCCTCCTGAATCCGTGAATACAGGCTTGGTGCCTTGCACTGGTTAATCATCATCCAACCTACCGATTAGGGGTTCGGACAAGTCAAAAGTTTATTTGCTCTCTTTTCGAAATGTCCTTCTAAGCAGAGCTTTATCTTAGGCATGAAGACATGGTTAGATCTGACAGGCGTCACATGACCAGTTCCTGACCCCCACTATCCTAACCTCCACCGCCTTCCACCCCCAACCCCAAACCCACAAATGCCAAAAAAAAAACACCACCTTCCAAGAACCACACTGAGCACTCTGTGGCACTATAGAAGCTTCAACAAAACCTCTGGAACTGTGTCTTTACGAGTAGGGAAAAGCAGAAAGACCTATTATTTCTAACCACGTGAACGAGAACATCCAGACCTTTATCTCTCTCTCCTTGTATGGGCTTCACATATTACTTATTTATGGATTTCAATTACCCAAGATCTCGTTCCACACATTAGAAATGTACATTAATGTTCGAGGTTACAGAAAAAAAATGATGAGGGGAACCCAGAGGCTCCATCTTTCAACCAGAAGAAGGAGCTAGAAGGAAGCCTTATGGGGAGGAAGTGATCAGCTGTGAGCGGGGCCTGGCAGGGGCCACTCCCGGCCTTCGGGGAGGTTAATAGGAGCGCTCACTTTCGTCAGCGGGTAACGGCCAGGACTGAGCCACATGGGTGCACGTATAATTCAATTGCTAATTACTCGCGGTCAGGATGGCAATGTCTACCCCTTGACAGCCCGGTGTCTACTTGTCAAATATTCAGAAAGGGGAAAAAAACCTGAAGAAATCAATACTTTATCATCTTTTCACATTACTCTGAGTCGGGTCAGAAGCGAAGGGGATGCAGAGGGGATGGGGGTGTGGGAGGGTGTGGGAGGGTGGGGGGGGTGATATTTCAGAGGATGCGGCTGTGGCAAGGTGTCTGCACGCATGTACGCACTCGAGGTTACCTGTCACACACGCACACACACACCATCTTCCTCACGCAAAGGCACATTCGCATGTCCTTGTGAGGGAGCGAAACAGACTTCACGCCAGGCTTTCCCCTTCACACTGTCAGCCTGAGAGGTGAGGAGCTGAGGAGGTGAGGAGCTGAGGAGGTGAGGAGCTGAGGAGCTGAGGAGGTGAGGAGGTGAGGAGCTGAGGAGGTGAGGAGCTGAGGAGGTGAGGAGGTGAGGAGCTAAGGAGGTGAGGAGGTGAGGAGCTGAGGAGGTGAGGAGGTGAAGAGCTGAGGAGCTGAGGAGGTGAGGAGGTGAGGAGCTGAGGAGCTAAGGAGGTGAGGTGGTGAGGAGCTGAGGAGGTGAGGAGCTGAGGAGCTAAGGAGGTGAGGTGGTGAGGAGCTGAGGAGGTGAGGAGCTGAGGAGGTGAGGTGGTGAGTAGCTGAGGAGGTGAGGAGGTGAGGAGCTGAGGAGGTGAGGAGGTGAGTAGGTGAGGAGGTGAGGAGTTGAGGGGGTGAGGTGGTGAGGAGGTGAGGAGGTGAGGAGGTGAGGAGCTGAGGAGGTGAGGAGGTGAGGAGTTGAGGGGGTGAGGTGGTGAGGAGGTGAGGAGCTGAGGAGGTGAGGAGCTGAGGAGGTGAGGAGCTGAGGAGGTGAGGAGGTGAGGAGCTGAGGAGGTGAGGAGGTGAGGAGCTCAGGAGGTGAGGAGGCAGGATGAGTGTGAGGGCTCCTTCTGATCTAAAGGCTCAATCAGAAGTTCTTGTTTCGCTATCAATGGAATCGGCAATGGAATTCACTGTGCCATTGTAACTCACCAAACACCAGAGACATATCCACTTGATGCCTTGTACGACAGTGAGTAAGAGATAACACTGTGTTTTCTTGTAAATAACAAGTGTGTGTTATTGTTTGGCCAGCATTGTTAAGCCAAAATTGTCTTGACATTCTGGGTAGTAAGATATTTTGGAGAAGTTACCTTACCGGAGCTACCTTATCTTACCCATATTCAAGATTCACCATATTTATTGTCATGTATACGGTTTAACAAAGTTAGTCCGTACAATGAAATTCTTATAGCGCAATGTCCTCCTTCCACATAATTACAATAAAAAAAACACTAAAAAGAGAGAAAAATATATAAATATACAGTCAGACTAAAATATATTAAAATAAGGCACATCAATGAAGTGATCAATTACCCATATTGCTTTATTTGGGATTTGTATTCACACAATAGAACTTGGTGTGATTCCTGGGTGTTAAGACCTAAGTTAAACCTTCAGAAAGCTAGTTCCTCACAGTTCATGTCGTCTGTTTTTCAACGTCAGTATTCTTGAGTGTCTGCGAGTATATATGTAGCCGGTGTGTGGTGAAACTCACTCCTCAGGTATGTAACAGGCCACCCGCGTCAACGAATTGCTAGCTTTTCGTTGGCGTAGTTGGTAGTGGTGGCACTTGGGAAGCCAGAGGTGGCAGGTTCTAACCCAGTGCGGGACGAACATAGGCCCGATACCTCTGACGGAGCTTGCAAGACCACGTCTGTTACATATATATATATATGTCTCTGTGTTTCTGTATCCACGGGTGTGTCTCGGTATCCACGTGTGTGTGTCTCTGTGTTTCTGTGTCTCTGTGTGACCATGTCACCGTGTCTTCGTGTGTGTGCGAGCGTGTGTGCCTGCGTGTGTTTTCCAGTGACACCCAGATAAGGCTAGCGCCATACGAGCGCTCACTCACATCTCACCTGTTTACCCAAAGAGTCTGAGTCAGCCATTTCACCACTCTCCTCGTGTTATCGAGCTGCTCATAGCTCTGAGACGAACGCTGTGGCCTTATCACAGAGGAAGGTGTGGGTGGGGTGGGGGACGTGGATATGGGTGGGTGGGGTTTGTTGGAATGTGATAACGTACTCATCAAAGAAAGGAAAGGCACACAGAGGGATCGTAAATACATCAGCCATTGGCCATTGTTAACTAATGGGACCAAGTGACAGGAGAACTGATACCAACAGTAGCTTAGTCAATGGATAAACCGGCCGCAAACTCAAAAGGCTAAAGCGCAGTGAGCCCATGTCTGAGCTCATTTCTGGAGGGATATTGACTATCATCTTTTTATAAATTCAATTTCCTTGAATGGCGACTTTCTGTTTCATGAATGGTAAGACAATTTTGGAGGAGGTTAGTTATGCAAAGGCCCATCTGTTCTTTTTTCTACAGCTACAGAATGAGATGTCTGTGGCGCCCGCCTCTCATATCTCTTAAGACAAATCATCAATTAATAAAACGTTTGGAAAAAACAACAACAAAGGCCAGGCCATCAAGCCAGGAAAGGAAGTTGAAAAAAATCCAATAAAATCATTCGAAAGTTAAAGAAGAAAAATAACAAATCCGTTATTAAAAAAACATTTTACAACGGTTTATTTCGTTTTAATAACCCATCTGTAGGAGGGCTGAGGGTTTTGCTGTCCACAGATGTATCCCTCTATGTCACAAAGTAAGGCTTTGGCGCTGCTCTCGTTACAGCTATCACAACACACTGATACAATACTTCATCTGGGGTACTTGTCCAATCAATGTCAGCTCAGCCAGACACTAATGGTTCTAAGGTTATTAATAACCTTAATAGCCCCGCAGTAAAGCACAGGGCTGTGTGTCTCCTATACCTGCTGGAGGAGGGAGGGTGTTCTGTCATAAAGCTATATATGTTTGAATGGAGAGAGACAGACAGAGAGAGTGGGAAAGAGAGAGAGGCTGAGAGAGACAAAAGAGAGAGTCTGAGAGAGAGAGAGAGAGAGAGAGAGAGAGAGAGAGAGAAAGAGAGAGAGAGACAGAGAGAGAGAGAGAGAGAGAGAGAGAGAGGGGGGGGGGGGGCTTGGAGAGGGATTGACTCAGAGTGACTCTTCTTCATACAGTGTGGGATTTGAACAAGTACACTAATTTATTCCGGTTAGGCACATTAAACTCCGGTGAAGCGAAACAGGCTGTAAACCTCAGAGCAACCTATTCCTAACCTTCCTTCCCACCTGCTCCGAAATGTAATTCTTGGCGATCGTCGGGGATTGGCTCTGAAGGCATGCTCCTCGTCAAACCTGGTTCCACTGTACACCAGGGGCCTTCCTCTCCATCTCCCCTACTCATAAAAAATGAGATTACATTTCAGAAATGAAGTGCAGAACCAGTCAATGCCACGTAATTTCTCATTTCGTCTCTGCCGCTCGTTCTGAATGTAGTCCTTATTCATTCTAATTGATGAGACGGGGCTCTTTTTCTTCGTTGCAGAAGGTCTGTTCAATACCGTTCAGGGCTGAGGCCTGATGGGATGCCTGTACCGCTCGCATGCGTGTGGTGCCTGACATGATGCGGGGCTGTCAGAGAACGTCTGGGGACTGGGGGTCCAGGGGGCTCCAAGATCTCAGCTGGAAGCATCACAAGCTGATTTGTAGTTTCATCTGGTGAGAGCCGTTTCAAGATCTGGCTGAAATGTACATTGTTTTTGTGCTTGTTTGCGTATGAATGAGTATGTGTGTACGTGTGTGTCAGTTTGTGCCCTCCTGTGCGAGAGAGTTCCTGACTGACCCCTTTGACGTGCACTCAGAATAATCGTTGGATACAAAAGTACTTCAACAGCCTTTTTCACGTCCATCAGTCTTGTTCTCAAACTCATTGACACCGTCAACAACAAAATTTAAAAGTGTGTCCCGGGAGATTTATGTGTCCTTTGACTTGTTTTTAACTATGACTGTGTTGTGAACTTCTTCTTTGTCCCTTTCTCTCCTTTTCTCTCTATCTTTCTCTCGTTCGCCTCCATCAGTCTCTCTCTCTCTCTCTCTCTCTCTCTCTCTCTCTCTCTCTCTCTCTCTCTCTCTCTCTCTCTCTCTCTCTTCTCTCTCTCTCTCTCTCTCTCTCTCTCTCTCTCTCTCTCTCTCTCTCTCTCTCTCTCTCTCTCTCTCTCTCTCTCTCTCTCTCCCTATCTCTCTTTTTCTCTCTATCTCTGTCTGTCTCTCTCTCTCTTTCTCTCTCCCTATCTCTCTCTCTCTCAGTCTCTCTGTCCTCCACCGGCCCCCAAACTCATTTAATGAATGAGTTTTTCCCCTCCGTGTCAGGGTGATTGATACTGGTCAGCTCCACGCACGCGGAAATTGATCCGGAGTGACTGCAATCAGGGGCACCGCTCCCTGGTCAGCCCCGTTGCCTAGCAACCACCACTCTCAGCGGCCAGCCGGTGCGTCCACTGTCCCCCTCTTGCACTGCCCCCACCACCCAGACCCCCTCATAACCCCCCTCCCCCAGTGGTCTCACGGTGACTGACCCCCCTCAGTCATATATCACTGTGGAGGGAGGGGCGGAAGGGTTTGGGGAAGGAGGGAGGGAGTTGGGGGAGGGGGGGGAGTGTAGGAGAGTATGGTAGCAGGACCATCTCCACACACCTAATGTCCCCATTCATCTTCCCCCTTGTTCCATCAAAAATAGCCAGCCTTTAGTCCAGGAACCAGTGCTTCAAGGCCCTGTCCATCCACTCTCCGGCTCCATAGCCCAGTTCATTTGACCTGTCTCCTTCAAACCATGACAGATGCCCTTTCTCGGTATCTTTCGTCTCATATTCGATACCGCGGCTCTACCCCTGAAATAACAAAGCACTGCAGGAACTCAATTTAGCCAGAATCCACAGGATGTTGTGTGATCTTTGCTCTTCAATGTGACCTTGCTGGAGGAATTATCAAATGCCGTAAACAATGAACAGTGTATTAGAAATTCTTCATTGGCACTCGGCAGCCGACGGCACGGCCTTTGTACAGTGGGCTACGCTAAGTACAAGAACTGCAATTTCACGCTTCTTGATTGAGACAAAGGCAACGCTGCCCATTCCACAATTATGAAACCCAGTGCGTTGCTGTTCATCTACTGCTGGCCTGCCATCGACAGACAGGCGATTGATTATTAATTGTCTTTTCACGAGCGGTGTGCAGATTTAAAGCTGTCTTCTTTTTCCTATGCTACGGAACAATGTGAATGATTAGGAAAAGATGATGATCAATTTCGCGCCACTCAGGCCTCACATACGTTTGTTTGGCTCTTGTCGTCTCTGGTGAAGGCAGCGTTCCAGCTAATGCTTATGCCGTGTACAAGCCATTAAACCATGAAAAAAAAGAGAAGCTATTTGACAGTTTGAGAAAGGTGAGCACTAACGTAACACAGATTTCACACGTTAAGTAGAAACACACGCTTTGAGCGACCTGTAGCTTTGTTTTGCTCCATGTTGTTGACAGGAGTGAAAACACATTTAGAATTTGTTTGTCTCCAATTTGGCCATGAAGCAGTTTGGCCAGGTCATTAACCCAAATCGGCTAATGGACGATTCACGGCAATTTGATTGCAACCTCTTCTTCTGGCCCATTGAGCACAGAACCTATCTGACATATGCCATGGAGCGTGGATGGCTCTAATGCAGCTCTGGACCAGCCTCCCCATAGGCCTCATCTGTCTATGCTGAGAGACAGAAAGAGAGAGAGAGAGAGAGAGGGGGGGGGGGGGGGTAGGGAGAGCAATGGGTAGAGGGAGATATTGGAGAGGGGAGGTGAGGTAAAAGTGTGGATGGCCTGAATGCAGCTCGGGCCCTGCTTCCCTGTAGGCCTCGCCTGTCCATGCTGAGAGAGAGAAAGAGGGAGAAAGACCGAGAAAACACGTGAGAGTGAAAGACAGACAGAGAGCGGTGAGGGCGGAAGATAGAGACAGACAGAGAGAACGAGAGAAGAACGGAGTCCGACAGAGAGAGCAAGGGAACGAGAGAGAGGCGGGAGGGAAAGCGGACTGCGCTGGCGCTAACCCTTCCGCCGCAAACAGCTCATAAGACTGCTGAACTGACCTGCCAATTCAATCTCCACCTCTTTCTTTAATGAGCTAGCGTGTTGGAATTTCCCCAAAGGTGATGTCACCTGAGATCAAGCTATCCTTGCTGTGCCGGTATCTACAGCCCTGTTGAACCCGATCTGCTTCTATCAGCATACCAGATCTCACTTCTGGCTTCCAGAACATTGCGAGTATCACTTTTCGACCCGTCTCCCGGTTACCATGGCACCACCCCTCCTCTCTCTCTCCGTCACTCTTATCTAACGATGTGGTCCGTCCGTCGGCGGAGGACGTGGAGACAGGGTTTCACCAGGCGTCTTGTCTGCGACAGAGCCATTTCCCCCCTGTTTGACTGTAGAAAGAACCATGGGACCACTTCCAATGAAACTGGGGGTTGTCATTCAGGGTTTGGGAGTGTGATCGACAGGGAGTGAAGGGGTTGGTGGGGGAAGGGGTTGGCGGGGTGTAACATGCTTGGGGTTGAACATGGTTCTGAGACAGAAGCTCCCTAGAACCTTCTGGAATGAGGGTGACACGACCTCGGGGAACTGACACGACTGGAAAGGTCATCTCTAAAATGTCACTGGCCATTTCAGACTGAGTATAAAGGGCCACTTTGTTGTACCGTGTCTGTCTCCAGAATCAGCTAAGATGCGTAACAGATGAAGCCCAGAGGAATATGTACTGCCTCTCCACAGCATTTCAAGGGGGTGAGAAATGGAGATGGGCTTGTGTGAAACACCTTGTTTGTCAGGTGACACGTTTGTGTATGTGTGTGGTGTGTGTTTATGTTGGGGGAGGGCACAAAAAGCAACACAAGCACCAAGTGACTACTGGTCAACTTAAGGCATCCTGCATTGAACAACCAGACATGTGAGCATTTGAGCTATAGCTTGCAGTAAACATAACAATGTTCACATAATAATAGACAACTTAGGTAATGTAAAGTTGCATGTCTTTGAGATGCCAGGTTGTAAACTCCGTGACTGTACCTAATCCCTGAAATACTGTGCCAGTGTTAAACACCAAAACAACGCAATAAAGCTGGAGGCTTATATGCACAACATGCCATCTATTCCCGGCTGCAGAAAAAACCCGTAAAACCTTTCGAGACAAAAAGGCTCCACCTCAACACCGGATGTTTATTTATTTGATTTGGTCGATAGGTGAGGTCTCCTTTAAGCATCCGATGGAGTTAATTAATTAGATTCGAAATGCGTGCATCTTGCCGTGGCATGATTCCAATCGCATCCGTCTTCTCGGTGGGGATACGGAATGGCCGGAGCTGCGGGGAGAGAGATTGAGAATCCACGCGATCAGAAACAAACCATACTAGCCATTTCAGCCACAGCCGGTCGCTTCTCTGCTTGTGAAATGTGATATGTGATGCCAACGGACACCCTCCTCCTAAACATGTCGCCTCCTCTGATGAATGCATAGCCTTTCTTGTCGTCTCACTACAGCCGGGAATGTCAACAGCACGGCAAGATGGTCCGCATAGCAAGCGCGCTGGGTCTGATAATGTTCAGTGTTGCCTTGCTCATATTGTCACTGATAAGCTACGTGTCAATAAAAAAAGATTTTCTCTTCACTACCCCCAAATATGCAAATTCGGGGGGACCACGGATGTACATGTTCCATGCAGGATTTAGGTAAGTGTTTTTTGTAGATTGTATCTTTGAACATGCATTTTTGAAATGTAGCCTAGCCCATATTGTGTTTTATTACGTATTTCTGACATAATAGTTAAAATAGTGTTTCTCAATGGACTGAGGGTGATATTGTGCGCCACAAATCAAAGGCCTTCACTTGTACAGAAGCCTACACATTTGAAAGCTCTGTCGATATCTTCAATCATACATCAGGGTTATAAGTCTCATTAAACCAGTAAGCTAGCCTACTATTGTCAATTTTTTAATTGGGTTATAGGCAAGAACACTGCGTTTTCGGGTTGTTTTAATTGAAATCCTAGCACTGCTGTGTGAATAGCAAACCAGCCCACCCTGTGGAAAGAGGGCATCATTTAATCCCCGACATGAAAACAAGCAGAGCGCATGTTCTGACTTGTGCTCTTTCCGAGGCCATATGCTGAGGTCGTGAACGCGCCGCTCTGACGCCATGGTCACTGACTGCTCGAGGGAGCTGTCCTTGGTTCTGATTTACACGAGTGCTAGATTCATTTCCTCCCTGTAATCATTCCCCCTTTGTTGCTGCAGCCAAGGTTATGTGGAAGGAGCCATTTTGCGGAGCCTACTATCTGGCCAGTTCCTAACCAATGCCTCCATCTGTTATTAACTGTTTCGCTTTTTAGGCCAGATATTAGACTAACAACCAAGGTTTTGTCTACACATGAAGAAGGGTGAAAACAACGGAATATTAAGAACTTTTTATATTTTTAATTAATCATAAACATGATCACCGTTGTCCCCACAGAAACACACAAATCATGGAGACATTGGAAATGGCAACCGCCCAGATCAAAGCCTTTTGCTCCTTTCCAACACTTCCACCCTGACAGGGAAGTTGTAACTAAGCAGGATGGCTTTGAGCAGCCGGTTCTCAGTGTGGTCTGAAGAGTGCCTGCTGGGTTGGCATTGCCCAAAGCTGGCAGCAGTGCCACTGAGCGAGGAATGCTGGGTCAAAAACATGTTACTAGCTCTAAACACAGATACAGCCAAGATCTTTGGACTTGGCTAACAAGGCCACCCTTGGACCAAAGAGCTTTCCTGCTGGTCTAAGGCTAGATACCAGGATCACCGAAGGAGACCTGGATTCAGACACCTTCTAGAACCAATAGATATGTTATTCCCGGTACAACACTGAATTCTTAACCTGATCCCTAACCTTAACCTCACTGTCTTCCCCTCAGGTCTCAGTTGGCTATGAAGTACCTGGACCCAGCCTTCACCCCCCTGACTAACGCCTTGAACGAGGGCCTCCAGGAGAATGCCTCCAAGTGGCGCTACAACCGATCCGCCTTTGTGGAGCAGAGGTGAGGGACCGCAGGGTCAACGAAGCGCCATGACACCATGAGTCACTGTAGAAGAACATTCTAGTCATTCTAGAACATTCTAGGATTCTAGTCATATGCTGTGTGCGGAGAGAACATGGACGATCCTTGCAGAAATCGAATGAAGGGTGTAATATTCAACAAATGGTAAGATGCGACAAAGCCTCTAGCAGAGGCAACTAACGGTGCACGGGTGGAAAAGTCCGTTTTGCCATTTAACGTCCCTCTCTGCCTCTTCCAGGAAGGAGATTTCCCAGTACATCGACGTGGCGCACAACTTCACCCTGACCCGCGGTGGCGTGCGCGTGGGCCAGCTGATGCACTACGACTACTCCAGCCACAAGTACGTGTTCTCCATCGGCGAGAACTTCAAGTCCCTGCTCCCCGAGGCCTCGCCCGTCCTCAACAAACACTACAACGTGTGCGCCGTGGTGGGCAACAGCGGCATCCTCACGGGCAGCCGGTGCGGCGCCGAGATCGAGAAGTTCGACTTTGTCTTCCGCTGCAACTTTGCGCCCACCGAAATCTTCCGCAGGGACGTCGGGCGGAGGACCAACATGACGACCTTCAACCCCAGCATCCTGGAGAAGTACTACAACAACCTTCTGACCATCCAGGACCGCAACAACTTCTTCCTCAGCCTGAAGAAGCTGGACGGCGCAATCCTGTGGATCCCCGCCTTCTTCTTCCACACGTCTGCGACCGTGACGCGCACGCTCGTCGACTTCTTCGTGGAGCACCGGGGGCAGCTGAAGGTGCAGCTGGCGTGGCCGGGCAACATCATGCAGTACGTCAACAAGTGAGTCTGATCGTCTCCCCTTTATGTCTGCGTCGACTTATTTAACCAGCATAATAATAACGATAGAAAAAATGATGCAGCATGCATAATAATAATACTTCAAATCTATGCAAGCATTGTCTTGAGAGCCTGTATGATTGCTCCATACCCCCTGCCAATAATAGTTCAAATGTGTTGACTTATTTCACATGGGCATCCACAATATCAAACATAGACAACAGATGGACAACAAGGACTCCTGGTTTATGATACTTCCTGTTAGTGACTAGAATAGAATGCTGACATGACTCCCTGGCTGTGTCCAGGTTTTCATTGAGCTGTGTTGTATGGAGAGGGAGAGATTTCGAGGGTGAGACAGGGATTATAAAACGGAGGATATTTGGGAATGGTATGGCGCCGAGACATGTGAAGAGGAGCTTAACTTACTGTTCACTGTTGCCTGCAGAAGCAACTGAATGCACTGTAATCTCCCTCAATCCCATTAAAGCGACCTGCTCGGACAGAATTACTCTATTTAAGAGGCTCAGTCTACCTTAAGACACCTTGAGTGTGTATTGTTAAGAGCGATTTTCATTTTTATGTCAGTAGATGTGACACAGCTTCAACAGACAAATTGGTTCTCAACGTAATACAGATATGAGCCCAGCTAGACAGCCAAAGCCAGGTAATGGACCATTAGACCAAGAAAACACCCTTGTGATCCCAGTGTGACATTTTAGCCTGAAGTGAGGGATACATGATTACAAAAACATGGTTTTAAACTTTACAATCATATAACTCATTGTTTGTATTGTGTTTATGCACCAGTATATAAAAAGGAGCATGTTGTCATTTTGTCATCCTGAAATTTAGATGGAGGCCCCTAAAGTAAATGTCATTATTTTTCCTTACAGGGAATTGAAATACATTTATCACACAGGCTTCAGAAAATGTATACCCTCTGTTTTATAAATGTATGTATTTCATTTGGGTGGACCCTAATAAAAAGCCATAGATTTCCCCAGAATGAAAAGCTAACAAGCAAATGTACAAAGTACGAAACCACAACAACCGCCTGTAAAGAGATGAGCTCATAAAACAAAATATATCAGCCAACTAAGCCTAACACAGACACCTTATGCTTTTTTATAATTCCCTGCGGAAATAATTGATGTGAAGGACCATGAAGAAATATAGCTTTCAATAGCGGCTGTAAATAAACAATACAAACACAACTGTATTGCTAAATTGTTCGAACATGTCTGGCGTTCTCACAAGGCCTTTCTCCTTGTCTGTGTGTCCAGGTACTGGAAGACCAAGCAGCTGTCCCCCAAACGGCTGAGCACAGGCATCCTCATGTACACCCTGGCGTCGTCGATGTGCGACGAGATCCACCTGTACGGCTTCTGGCCCTTCGGCTGGGACCCTAACACGGGCAAGGAGCTGCCTTACCACTACTACGACAAGAAAGGCACCAAGTTCACCACCAAGTGGCAGGAGTCCCACCAGCTGCCCGCCGAATTCAAGCTCCTCTACAAGATGCATACGGAGGGCCTCCTGAAGCTGACGCTGTCGCACTGTGCCTGAGACGCTCCGGCTATGAGTAGGGGCGGGTGGGGGGGGGGGGGAGGTTGGAGTGCGTTGGATGCATCTGCCCAGCCCAGCCCGCTGCACCAGGCCACCCCTAGCTTCTTTGCCATTGGGATCCCAAGGTCCTGGGAGGGGGGTTCGTGGCTGTGACCTTTGGCTGGCTATATTGCTGCCTCTCTCGCGCTTTTCAACCCGCTACAGCACAACTGCAGCGATGGTATTCAGTTAGATGTACATCTATAAGTGAACTCGCAGTTTTTTTACTCTTACCAGAGCTTTGGGCTGTAGAGGTTTTTATTCCCTGTCTTTGTGGGTTGGAGCCGGCTGGTTGTCTGTAGTGATGAGAAAAGGGTATTGGGCTCCATTTGGTTTTTCTCAGGAGGTTTCAGTTGGTGTGGGTTTTCACATTCTCAAACAATATCAGTAAATAATTCAAATATCATTCAACAAGCACAAGAAAAACAACAGGTCACCTTAAAGATACCTACAGTAGCTGTGGGACCAAATGGCATGCAAGTAGAAAATCAGCTGGACATGACTTAGTATGCAGATGGTAAACGCAGTGTATGAATGAATTCTCATGTGCTTGACAGGGACAGAAAAAGAGAGAGAGAGAGAGAGAGTTCATGAATTTGCGGTTCCCATACTCAGGTGGTAGGAGGATTGTATGAAGTTAAACAAACCTTTCCGCCACATCTTCCAGCAGCTTGGCAGATTTATTCCTGGATCTTTGCTCTCAATTATATGCATAACCGACCATCCGAGATGACAAATCTTCGAATCCAGATGTTTTCTTTCTATTCAGAGAAAGTAAGGCAGTCTGTTGCCACCAACTCCCTCTTTTTAGAATTGAATGACTTCCTATATCTCAAAGCCTGTGTATGTGTGTGTGACTTGCGTGCTTCACATTGAATAACCTACATTATAAAAGTCTAGAGTCCATATGTGCGTGTATATTACATAGGGGTCTTAGCTCATCGGTATGTGTGCTCTTGTAATGCACAGTGTGCTGTCTCATTAGTACATGTGATGATGCCCTCAGGGATGGCGCTGGGGCTGTCTAGAAGGAGCGTTCAACCAGCTGTGCTGTATGTAAATCAAGTCTAACTTTGGGAACATGCAGCTATCCATTATGGTGCCAGCCATAATGGCGCTTGTTATTGACATAACAAGCGCCATGTCATATACCGTAAGTGAAATTCGGGTGAAGTTCAAGTCAGCCGTTTCAGATTTCACATCAAGGAAGGTAGGCGTCTATGAAAGAAATATACTATTTTTGTAATCAAGCTGATTTCAAAAAGCTATTTTTCTTGTCCTGTTTCAGAGTTGAAGTGTTGTTTGGTTGTCCTTGTTATACTTTGTTTCTTCATGAAGCTGATTTTAGTAAGAATATTCAGATATCCTACCTGTATAGTCATACATATCTATTTATGTATTCTATACTTGAATATATTGTTCTAATCTTGATTTAAGGATAACTAACACAGAAATGATGCCAAAAATACAAAAAATACATAATTTGACTACATTGGATGATTGTTAGTGGCGTTTCCTGATAACTCAATGTCCATTTTGAAAGCACATTTTATCTAATTAATCACAAGTTTTGAATTGAATGTTACTTTTCTGTCTATTGATTTGCATAGTGACTTTCGGGATTCTGCAGTGTCAGAGGCTCTTACCCGTCTGGCATAGTAGAAAGCTCATGCTAAGAATACATATTATCAACATACAACATATATCATTCCTGAGCCACATACAGCTTTTTAAAAACAGTTTAGAATGGTTATTTACATGTGCATTTGCTAGCATACTGTATGTGGCAAATAGTAAGTGGTAACTGTTACCGCCATACTTAGTCAACCAAAGAGTATAGATTCATTGCAGAACAACCATCAATCCATCCAGCCAAAAAAAAAAAAAAGGCCTATGTAAAGGAAACAGAAATTCTGACATTTTAATCGTTGAAATGCCAGATGTAAACCTGATAGCGCCAGATTGGCGTGACAGTACTGTGGTGCTGTTCCGCTCCCTACTGTCCCTGCAAATACAGTTTAATACACTGAGCCACTGTTAAGACGCCTAAGCCCTGTCGTTTCTGTGGGAATCGAGAAGAAAAGGAGGCATCTCATGCAGCGCCGGCAGAGTCTGAGTCTAGCGGCTCAGTGAAAAGAGAGAAGTGATTTTAACTCGGGCGGGGGGTCCAGTACACTGGAGTAGCCTCCTCCGTATTGATAAGAGTGGCACATGTGTATATTCAAACCCCCGCACAACACCGAGTATAAGCAAGATCTTTTGGGTGTTTTTTTTTTTTATTCACTAGCCAGTTCCCCTCTGACTCGCCTCTCCACATGGCTTCAGTCGACTCTAACACCCACAATCATTAAAGCCTGCTTCATTGACCTGCCTCCAGAATCAATCCTTTTATATTCCCTCTGTCTTCCAGCCCTTGACTAAAGATGTTTTAGTTTAGCCCTACAGACTCAGAAGCTCCCCTGCTTGTGGACTCTTTTCTTTTTGTGTTCTGTCGTTTTCTGCAATGACTCTTATTCTCTCGGCTGGCTGAAAACAAAAAGGTTAAGACGGCAGAATATACCCATGTATCACGTCTAGTACACTGGACATCACTGAAATCCTTGGTAAAATGGAGTGTATTGAAATGGCATTTTCAAATACTTATTTTCCTTTATCAGACTATTTCATGCAATATTTGATTTTGCACCAGGAACTTAGAGCAAGCCAATGTTGAATGAATTATTTGTACTGTGTATTTGTAGTATCACACTTTTACCCTATTGTTCTTTTGTCCTGTAAAATGTCATTCATTTTTCAGTTCAGTAGAAGTCTGAGTTCCCCTTCTGTGATAATTTCAGTATCAGATTTTAATTTGTTCATCGTTTATGAAATATCAAATGTGTTGTACAAGTTTATGTTTGCATCTTTGTATTAGATGTTTGGGAATAATACGTCTAAAGTGTTGATGGTGTCAGTCTGAAGTACATGGTCTGTTAATGTCTAATTCCTTGAATGTTGAGGTACAAACTAATGACCGACCATGTTCTGAATGCCGGTTTTCTGAATGTGACGTTCTAATAGTTGTGGAGAACATATCTTCACATTTGCCCTCCCTCAAAGTCTTGTGAATGTAAATGCACTTTCTGATTCCTTTACTGTACACCAGGAGTCCTCTGGTGCACAGATTTGTGTCAAATAAATTTCAGGTTTATCATTTAAGCATACTGTCTTTAATCTGTTTTATTTTGTTGGATCTACTTACATAGATTCAGAACAGTTCCTTAAAACACACAGCTGTGTTTTTCATTAACACATCCACTCACAAACCTGTAGGTTTGACAACCTAAACCTGTACACGTAAAATGACTGGCTTATTCACATGAAATCACCTTTGGCCTTTAACTCCCTCAGGGAGTTGGGAGGGGCACATGCATAATATGGCCCGACTGTTCAGCTCCTGAAATGCAGCATCCTTGTCAACCATTTTGTATGTCCTTTTACTTCTTCTGTATTCACAAAACAATTATTAAAACCATTTAGATTCATTTATGATGGAATATGTTTATAGTTACAGTATGGTAGCCTATATTCTTTCAACTGGAAAGGAAACCACTACATTTTCTGTCCCCTCACTTGTTTTTTCATAACTGTATCATGCTGTACATTAACATTAACAGTACATAAAGTACTGCTGCAGTATCAGTCCAAATTTTGGAACATTCAATCATCAGTAACTGTTCAAATCCTTGAATCACTTCCGTCATGACCTAACGGTGTCCCTGGCTTGTGGTGTGCAGCCAAATGAGACTTCCTCTTGCATTGCCAGCTAGAGATAATTCGTGAGGATTCGCTGCTGAAGCCTGGTCAGTGCCGATCCAGATCAACTCTAGTGACTTTAACATTTCTCACATCAACTGATGATAATACTTGTTGCCTCCTATTAATCTTCTTTGGTTTCATTCAGAACAATGGTTTGGTTTTCCTCTCCTGGAGGAGCGGAATGGACCTACTGTAGAACAGCAACCAAATAAAACCGCATTATCTTAGCCAACAGACCCAGTTAGGTTGTCCTGCAGAGGAAGACCTTATGTATTATGCAAACACAGTGAGGTGGATGTAGTAATTACAGGGACTCTGCCAACGTGTTCATTTAAAACCTGAGAAACTTCATTTCGGTCCCAACCCTGACAGCACAATTAACTAAAGGGGATACAGTTTTTTTCCTTCCCTGTGCATAATGTAAACAGAAATTATGCAAAGCAGACTGGCCAATCAATAAAGCCTGCTGAGGATGAGAAAGGGGTCGAGGAGAAAGTGCAACCTTCCACGTTGAGTGAGAGAAATATGAATAGGGATGGGTCACTGTTGTGTGTTTTCAACTGTAAAATCAGACTCACTCACTCTTTAAGAAACAGACAAACAACCAGGTTCAATGTGAGGTTTTGCCACCTTTAATGCTTACACATAAAGGTTGCTGACCAGATAACAGCAATTTTTGTCTAATGAATCAGAATCAGAATCAGAAAGGGATTTATTCGCCATGAAAGTTTGCACAGACAAGGAATTTGCTTTGGCAGGAAGGTGCATACAATAAACATATACCTAAAATTTAAATATGTGGACTAACTATACTAAGGGTAATGGGGTTGTTAATATAGTCACAGAGGGTCACATACTGCAACTCAACAGTAGAAAATAAATACATCTAATATATGATCTCCACAAATTGCATTATGGTGCCAAATTCCATGTTTTTGCATCAAACATATGATAAGCATTGTAGGCAAATGTAAAGCATGTCAAGCACATCCACCTCAATCAAAATGGGTTATTATTAATACTGTTTTCAGCTAAAACGGATCAGGCAATAGTGATGACAAAAGACTAAGATGTTGATATTCATTGTATTTATTTCTTATGATCATGTACATTTTCATATTTATCACTGTTCATATTTATTAATGTATAGAATTGTCTCCATAAAGTTTCATAACCTTCTTTCTTGAACTGTGCTGCATATAACATCCCATTTCTTGATGATTTCCTAAATGAAATTACAATTACGCAAAGAAGTCAGAAGTAAACAACATTGGAGTGTGGGACACGAGCCTATGACTATTTCCTGAATATGTCTTGATTTGTATGACTGTATCTCAATCTTTGGGACCTCTGACAATTCTTATGCCAAATGTATTTCATGATTCTCATTGATGTAGTAACTGTTGCTGTTGCCTTTTTTTACTATCTGAGGCCTAAAGGCAATGTAGTCACTTTCCAGTATGCTGCTGGTCAGCTGCATGTGCGGTGGTCTCTCTCTCAGTGATAGCAGGGGTGAAAGGCCAAGGATCAAAGGGCACAAGAAATGAAGAACGGTGTTTTTATGTCCATGCTGAGAATCATGGAACGAAAGTGGGACACTGAAATTGAGAAGCCTACCTGGAATAGATTATTAAATTGTAAACGGAAAGATTACTTTAACAGTTTTGTTTGTTATGAGTACACACAAGCAAGGTAAAGATAAAAGCTTCACAAGAGCGAATATTCATAACAAAGAAGCATCAACTCAGCCTAAAATGGCTGCTTTCTCATGTAGATTTACAGTTTGTCGGGAAAGGCTGCGAATAATCAATATAGCCCAGTGCTCGGTAAAAAAGAATGTTCAAATCTCAAACGATTGTTTATTCTAGATTCATGGTAATACTGCCATTAGCCTACTGCTATTAATTATTATTATTATTATAATAACAGGAAGATTATGACGAAAAATAGGAACGATAAAGTATCCAAATTCAATTAAAAAATATATATATTGTATTTTTAAAAACAAATTTACTGATGTCAAGTGAATATAGGCTGACATGGATGTTTGTTTGTTTTAATGCAGAGCTAAATTTCGATCCTCGTATTTAATCATAATTTGTTATAAATCATCGTTTGTTATAAACAAACAAAAAAACGACCAAAGTAAGTAAGCTATGCAAGCGTCAAAGGTCAGATGGCTCGAGCCAAGGCATGACCTCTGATCCTGGGTGACCCCTATTCTTCTGCTCTAATGTCACGAGCTTGTAAAGCAGAATGGCCTTCAAAGCATCAAAAACCTCCGGAAGTGACCATAGTGGACAGAAATCTAAAATATCGTTATGTTCAATATTTAACTGCTACTCTGTCCATGCTAAAACTTGGCGTAAACCTGCAGTATTGCAGAGGAAAACTAAACGTTTATTTGAAGCCTTTGAAGCCTTTAACTAATAGACAATTTATTTGGGGTTCTTTTGGTGACATTTCCTCTTACATTTATTTCTTCAGAAATGTATAATAATGTTATGACAGGCATGATTTATTGTTAAAGAGGAACCAACACTGACTGTCGCTGTCTTTGATCAATCAATACATTAAATGTTATGATTAAAATACCGCAGACAAGGACATTAAATAATCATGGTGAGTTGATGGGACAAGCCTTTTCCCTCCGTGTTAATAATTACGGCTGTATGTGTCTTTGCACTTTACGAATAGACCTCCCTGCCTTTATCATAAGTTGAGTGAATTGTTTTTGAGTGTTGATAAAAAGGACTTCAAAGTTGAAGTTCATCCTAAATTGACCAAAATTATTTTAGAAATAGACACATTAGGCTACAGATAAATTTGAATTTAAGGGAAATGTGTGACTTGGCAAACTTCCACGTTCTTCATTGTCAAATCCTTTAAAAACATTCTTTAAAACTTTTCTACAATTCAGCTAAGTGGCTGTCAACTTTGTCCTTAATGATTCGCGTTAAAGCCTTCCATGCGTTCCTTTGTCGAAACAATCTTATTCTAATCAAGAAAACAAGGAGCCATTTATTTTAAAATATCGAAATGGATCTCTGTAAATTCCTAAATTTGTATCCATGCAAATTTAAAATGTAGCCTACATAAAAGGCTTATCTATTTTGAGCACTGATCAGGAAAACATTCTATGTTCCAATCTAAACCGGTTTCAAGCATATCATTAGAAAGAAATACAAGTTTGTAAGTTTGAAAAGAGAGAGGTGTGTGTGTGTGTTTGTGTGTGTGTAGAAGTGAGGGCTGGGGAGCATCATGGCCAGTTGGATAATACAATCATTTCAATAATGAAATTAATGATAATATTAGAAGGCTGATACTACCAATAATAATTATGTATTGTTGATATTGTGATTCTGTTCATACATACATTTTGAAAATCGTGCACTACCATAGATAGGCCTATACATGGTAGGCTGCATAATGTTTGTCACATATATCTTATGATCAATAGGCCTACACATTTTGTGCCTAAACACAGGCAAAACAACTACAATTCTTCTAACATTATCACAATAGGTCTACTCATATTGAGACTAAATGACATTATACAACTCAAAGTATCCACTGAGGTATCAACTATAACAATGTGAACTTGACAAATCATATTGCCTGCATGCAGCCACATGTGGATGTAAAAAAAGTAGCTGCATGTGTATTCGCCTGCTTCCTGTCAAACGTTAGCAACATGCAAGCTGAACGGACTCGAGCCCGGCCCACCGCGTTCACAGAGAGCTTACTTGCTTTGAAACATATCCATAAGCGGTTCATTACGTTTTAAAACCATGAATGCGATAGGCTACAATATAATATATAACAGAGGGATTTCGAATACTTACCAAACGCTCCAAAATACAGAATATAGCCAAAATCTGCTAGGTCATGGAGATCGCGGTGTAGGGACAGATGCAAAGCAAAGCGCAAACTGATTGCCAGTAACGGTATAGATTAGCATGGGGTCTGCAGCACAATGATTCTAATCAATAACCCTGCACTTACATAGCAGATGGCTCGAGAGAGGACAGCAATGAAAGAAGAAAAGGAAGAAAAAAATTCCCAATCGACCCAGAGTTATTCAGGCCTGTCGTCAGACATTAGCTTTTCTTTTCATTAGAACTATACCACAGAGAAACTTTCAGATTGGTATGTTGTTGCATGCTATTCTTTGTTTAAAGCAGAAAATAACGTTAGCTATAGAGAAACAGGTTAAAAGGCTGATGGTAGATGGACATGAATACACGTGATGTCTATCTAGCAACAATTGTCCTGTGACAGATTTAACTATCTTTCTGCCCTGCACACACCGTCCTTGCTTGCCTTTATAGGCTACCTCACAAGAGTTTGACTCCAAATCTAAACCTCTTCATTGGAAAAAAATGACGAGGCTAATAGATATTTATTTTCTATTTGAATTATCCTTCGGTTTTTCTTTATGAAATATGAAAGGCTATGCACTGTTAAAAACAGTAACGTATTCAGGTAAACTTATTTCCGACCGATTTGTAAATTGATATGCCAACATAGCTCCGTTTCAAATAGTTCCTGTCATCTATATGAAAATATATTAAAAGTCTATTATACTATGAGTACCTTTGTAAATAGTTAGGAACGTAGGAGTTGGAGAGATGAGACATTCTTATTGGATTAAGATGAGACAAAAAGAAACATAATTGGTCACATTTGGTTTAAACAGCTTTAGGTAACAGATTTCTGGGATGCCAGTTGCTTTTGGAGGCTATTTTGTTCGGAGGTTGCGCAGATGTTGCTTTTGTTTAAAGACACTGTAATTAAGGACGAAGGGACAGAAGTCTGAAAAGCGTGACCTATTTTTCTTTTGATCAGCTGTCAAAGGAGGAGCGGGGGGTCCCTTATAGCAAGGGCCTCTTCCAAAACTTTCAGCTGGCAGCAGACGAGACCACAAATTGGAATGAACAGTATATTGTACCTGCTGGGCTTCATCTTTGCTTGCCTTGCATCGACGACACAATTACCATGATGGGGGCTACAAGTTTAAAGTCTGATTTCCTCAAATACTATTTGTTTTACGATTGGACTCACTGCCCACTAAAACTCGATCTTTGTATGCACCAAAACAAGGGGTGGTGGTGGTGGTGGTGGGGGGGGGGGGGGGCTGATTAATGGTAAACAAATCAAACTATTACAACATGTGTGTGTGTGTGTGTATGTGTGTGTAAGAGAGAGAGAGAGAGAGAGAGAGAGAGAGAGAGAGAGAGAGAGAGAGAGAGAGAGAGAGAGAGAGAGAGAGAGAGAGAGAGAGAGAGAGAGAGCGAGCGATATATAGTAGCCTAAACAGGGAGAAAGATGGGGCATGTGATTTGATAACAGTCATGTTAACATGAGTGTGGGGGGGGGGGGGGTGCGTGCATTCGGGCATGAGAATAGTCTGTGAAGTAAAAAACAGAGAGATAAAGAGAGTGAAAATACAAATGAGAGACAGAGAAACAGAGAGAGAAATAGAGAGAGATATATCTTCCAAATATTATTTAGACCTAATGTCATTAAATTAAAATGTGGTTAGCCAACGTATCTATATAATAAAATGTCACTATTAAATGTTTAGTTGTACAGGGTAGTATGTATTTGGTTGGACTGTGAATACCAATTGGAGGTATACAACCTTAAATGCAACAAAAACCTAAGTTTCAGGATAGTAAAGGGTTACAAAGAGTTAAGAAGAGATACAGACTTTCTGACATAGGCTACACTCCAGATGAAAGAGATGCGTATAAATCTCAACCAAACATTTAAACTCATGGGTTCTCGAACCAGTAAACACGGTTAAGGATACCAGCCAATCAATCCTGATCCTCCCAGCCAAAGACCGAACGTGAGTGGTCAGATCGAACGCTCGTGACAGAGTAGTCCACGCCCCTGCCAGTGAGTTAGGGTGACCGTTCAGCAAGCCCACCCTGGACAGCTCCAGCTGCCTAAACAGAATACGTAGGAGGAGGAGAGGGCTCGGACATGGGGAGAATCAGCACTGGCCCGTCTGATAGAGATCGGTAAATTTTTTTATAAAAAAAAAAACCCGAGAGGCCTTAGAAAACCAAAGGAAATACCCACCCCGGCACAAAACATTAAATAGATCAATGGACTGAATGAAGACTGCCTATAACGCCTATCGATGCCTGGCCAAGGATCTGGATGCTTACGCCATGAACCCAGAGATGACAATGGACAACATTGGCAATCTGCATGGCGGAGTAAGCCATGACCAGGATTTGATGAACAGTCATAGCCCCCATCACAATCGGAACACAGGGGCTTCTTTGCGGATACATCAGGATTTGGCTGCGGCATCGTCGCGTTCCGCGATGGTGTCCAGCATGGCAACGATTCTGGATGGAGCCGGGGAGTACCGACCAGAATTGTCTCTCCCGCTCCATCACGCAATGAGCATGCCGTGCGATACATCCCCACCCGGGATGGGCATGAGCGGCACATACACCACTTTAACTCCACTTCAACCCTTACCCCCCATCTCAACGGTTTCGGACAAATTCCACCATCCGCACCACCATCACCACCATCACCACCACCAACGTCTCTCTGGGAACGTAAGCGGGAGTTTTACGCTGATGCGGGACGAAAGAGGGTTACCAGCAATGAACAACCTCTACAATCCCTATCATAAGGACATGACCGGGATGGGTCAAAGTTTATCCCCCCTGGCCAGCAGCCCCCTTGGCAATGGTTTGGGCTCCATTCATAACACCCAGCAGAGCCTCCACAACTATGGCACACATGGGCATGACAAGATGCTTAGTTCCAACTTTGATGCCCACACTGCCATGCTGGCCAGAGGGGATCAACACCTCTCTCGAGGCCTCGGTGGCCCCACGGCAGGTATGATGCCACATTTAAACGGGATGCACCACACTGGACACCCGGGCCACCCTCAATCCCACGGGCCTGTGTTGGCTTCCAACCGAGAAAGACCGCCCTCCTCCTCTGGAACACAAGGTAACAACTCGGGGCAGCTTGAAGAGATCAACACCAAAGAAGTGGCACAAAGAATCACGGCTGAATTGAAGCGGTATAGCATCCCACAGGCTATATTCGCTCAGAGGGTGCTGTGTCGTTCGCAAGGTACCCTTTCTGACCTATTAAGGAACCCCAAACCTTGGAGTAAACTTAAATCTGGACGGGAGACCTTTAGGAGGATGTGGAAATGGCTGCAGGAACCCGAGTTTCAGAGGATGTCGGCCCTACGGCTTGCAGGTAAGACAAGGTATCTTCAATAAAAAATACTCCTCTGCTGGTTGCCTCTGCTCGAATACTCTCCACTAAAACAGAGTTCATTATCCTACATCACACGCTCGGATCGAGATGAGTGAAATTTATTTTGAATTACAGTAGTATTATTATTGATCAATAATTACGATCAATATCAATGACAAGGTCAAAGGATTTTCCTCTCCAACCCATTTCATTATTCTGTAGTGACATATGTTATTATTATTTGTGCACAACTGCCTATTTTAAATCCATTTAAATCGGAACACCCTTTTAGTGAAGAGCAAGTTGTTGTGAAATGTCCAGTGCGGCTATGTATTTTCACTTTTTTAAGCATGTGTAATGCCTTCTTAAAAATGATTGAAAGAGCATGGTTCCTCTGTTTGATCCGCCTCTGAAATAGTTCACGAACATAGAATTATTGTTTTTCAGTGGATGTTATTATTAGGTTTCAGAAACAAATGAATGGAACGTTGCTGGTTACTACACAGCTGCATGTAAGGAAGACTATTGGATGCGAGACTTATAGCCGCGTGTGGGTTGAATTTGAGACAAATAAACACTTTGGCTGCAATGAATTCGGGGTCGTTGTTGTGATGAGCATGAACATTTCAAAGCATGAGATGCATTGAAAACGAGATAAACAGGCGGCATGTAGGCTGTGCGCGCCCTTTACTGAGGCTGTTGCCCCCTCTAGCGATAACATGTATTTAAGCCATGACCAGCTTTCTATTGTTCGGCAAAGGAAAAAAATAACCTCGCTGTAGTTTACTGCCTTTGTGGGTTGATTTTGCTCGTGAATTCTGTCATTTTTTGCCCTCTAGTCTTTCAGTTGCCATTCAAACAATCCAGAAAAGTGCCGTTTAAAATGGGCAACTGACTCCATATAGGCTAGCATGTAAATATAGGCCTATTGATGCTATTTAATAGCCTAGACAGCCTAGACATTTCGATGACTCATTAGTAGATATATTAAACGTAGCATTCAACGAACTAAATCAGAGGTATTGTAGGTGGCGAAATATTGTGGCTAAATTAATTTAGAAAATTATGGAGATTTACTTTTTTGTCAATTTTTTAAACCTAATTTTCTTTTGCCTAAGGAACATAAAACATTTTCTAAATGAAAATAGTAAGGTAGCCTATAGACTATATAGGCTATATTATCATTGATCATAGATTTTGTATTGAGACCTATTGATTTTTGGGGCTTCAATTTGATATGTTATTTGAAAATTACATTTAAATTATTCAGTTGAAAGGGTTATGTGGGACTGTAGGCCTATTGCAAGGAGTCAAGTCTTGTGGTCAGCGTCTTTACTGAGCAGTAGAATTTCAGGACTGACGAACGTACACAGCCATCTTTATGTGCTTATTAACGTTTTGTTGTGGAACTATTGTCAACAACGTTTTTTCAACATAGGCTATCTATGAATGAAAACGGAGTGTAGCCTACCATTCGAAAGAAAGGCGTTACAGACTTCCCCGCAGCACCACTGGTTTACAGATGGCGGTAAACTCTGAGGCCAGGGGTTGGGGGTGGGGGGTGGGGGAGAGGTATTATGTGATCTGCTCGAGGCAGGGGAATCGAAAAGAAGAACAGAAGCTGCAGCGGCTCAATGAATTATTGATAGAAAATCTCGGCGTGACCGACAGGCTCGGGCACAAAACGTCACCTTGTCTTGGGTTAACCAGGCAAAATGTGCAGCAGGCATTTGTTCGTCGTTTAAGTCCGCGGAAAACATTTGTAAACTAGGGAAAAATAGATAACATGAATATTTTTTTATTATATCACTCCCCTAAATTACATTTCCAACATGTAGAGTGTAGAATTGCGGACTCTCAGATTGTAATCATGTAGCCTAGGTTATCTAGACTGCGTATTATGTTATTCTTGCAATGTGGCCCTGTGAAAATTGGTCCCTTTTTCTGCACGGTTTGAAATGGGAAAATGGCCTTGTCTCGTCTTTATTAGTCTGGTCAAATCAAACGTGACGCTTGACTTAAGGTTATTCCACCTGCACCATCACTGCATGCAATCAGACTGACCTGCCACCTCAGGGTCTGAGTGCATTCCCCATTACACCAAATAATTCATATGCGGCTCACATCAGCTGAAATAATCAAATATATAATAAGCGGGGACAAGCATGGCGCCACAATTAGACTGAATAATAGCCTACAACTGGTAAGCATAGTCCTGGATGCCACCAGTATGTAAACCCAAACTAATTCAAAATGTCGGTAAACCAAGAACAGACTCACTTCATGACAACAAATGAACGCACCCTTCGCTCAGGTGGGTGTGTTAATTTCTGTGGTATGGTTCACTGGATAATGTGGTTTAACTTCGAAATGACGCCTACAAATACGCCTGAGAATATGACAAAGATTCAAAATGAGGTTATTTGGTGTGTATAGAATTACACTTATTGAATAGATTATAGAATAGAATAATTATACAATTAGAGTTAGCGTGTTTGAAATAGGTTAACAGTAAATTTGTACAAACGCACAAACACAGGGAATTCTTAAAAAGTAGCACTCCGGGCAGGGATTGTACAGTGAACACACGGGAAACACGATTTGTTTATTGTCTCCTGTCTTTCAGTCGTGTGGTTATGTCACTTTTTCAAACAAATCTGTGTGAAGCAGTATGGATGTGGATCGATGGCGATAATCTCTTGAAGATTAAAAGGGCATTAATGCTTGCAACAATAACATAAACGTGTGGACCCAGATCGCATTGATTTGGAACCCGATCCTGGCTTGTTCCAGGAAAGCTGACGGCGGAGATATCTTCCCAGCACTGAGCTTCACAACAAAGCCCGTGTCAAACCTATTCTGGGACATTTCTGTTTCTCTTGCCACTGACAGTGCAGAGAGAGAGAGAGAGAGAGAGTGAGAGAGAGAGAGAGAGAGAGAGAGAGAGAGAGAGAGAGAGAGAGAGAGAGAGAGAGAGAGAGAGAGAGAGAGAGAAAGAATGATAGGCTAGAAGAGAAACAGGGAGAAAGAAACCATCTTCTCAAGACATACAAACTACCACATTTCCATGTTCATTAATGTGCATACACTTTAGGCTTGCACATGACATTTACATAAGTATCAGAGAACTTGGTCAGACAGGGACATAAATGGAGTTTGTGCATATATGTTGATATAAAGAGACATATCAATACACACACAATTGCTTCTGTGTCAGAACCGGTTGCCTCCCTAGTAAAGCTTAACATGCAATTGTAATATTGTTGTGACCTAAAATAGAGGAGAATCCTTTTAAGTAAGCCTGCCTTTATTCATGAGCTAGATCATGTCATGAATGTCGTGCCATTGAGTGTCACACATTGAGAGTCACACAGACTGTGCACACCAGGGACCTAATATGGTGTGTCAAAATATTTTGTGATGCATTATGTTTTTAAACATAGGTGTCGTTGCATATAGAAACGCCACGAGACCAGTGTGGCAGTCCTCCCTTAATTGTTTGTCCTGGATAATTGGATTTATTAGATAGATAATATGTCAAATATTGGATTAAATTTAGTATTGGATTAAAAAAATTAAATTTAGGAAGAACGTCTTTAACAAATAGGGATTTAAAGTCTGTGGAAGGCAAAGTGCTTGAAGGAGATTGTAGAAAACATAATCTAGGCTCTGGAGACAGATTTTTATGCGTGATTTAATATGGACAGTTTCTTGAGAATCATCCCTTAGATTTGTCATTGGGACCTGTTTTTACAAAGTATTTACATCGGCAGGCTTTGTTCACTGGTGTTTCTCAAAGCATGCAAAGATAACAACAGAAAGAATGTAATTTCTCTGAGTTGAAACACTCCCAGTAAGATTATCTCGCTGGCCTGACCAAACACATAATCTCTGACTCATCTTGTCATGCAGGTTACTGTCAATACTAGCTAGAGTAAAGGGCAAAGATCCTTTCTTTTTCAAAACCCCAAAACACCTACAATCGCCACAGTCTCCATTAGAGAAGCAGAAACATTAAACCCAAACTACTATACAGGGATTTGTAGTAAGAGTTGTATAATGTTTGATGTACTGTATATCAAATCAGTCCATTCTTTAAACTGTTCAGTCTAGTTGTTGTTTTTCTGACTTGTCAGGCAGAGCGGAACATGTTTTTTACAGTTTATGAAAATAATGGATTGATTTTGTCTTTGTTTTCCCATTATGCCCATGAGGCTTTAAGTTGAGCATATAGAATCATTTAAGATGGAATATTATTGAATCAAACCCCTCAGAGGCAGTATTCTCATTAACAAGGTGACATGACTAAGTCAACGAAAGCTCTGATTGGTCGTTTGGCAGGTCTGATAAAGAAGTCTGGCTACAGACAAACCTTTGGACACCTGATGTCATCACTACTGTGGATACTGTGATTCCCAGATAGCCCAGCCATGCTCCCACTGTCACGTGTGATTAGAGGACAATATCTATCTATTTATCTTTATACCTATCTTTTTATCTATGTAGCGTTCTTTATTTCTTTGTGTGTGTGTGCTGTTTGAGAAACATAGAGAGAGGGAGAGAGAGAGAGACAGAAAGAGAGAGGGATGCAGTCTATCAGGTCTGTGTCTAGATGTGGATAAAGATGCAACGATGTCAGAGTAACTAAAGAAAGAAAAAGAACTAACAAAAGATGTTAGCATGTTTGGGATTGGTTGTAGAAGTGATTTGGGCCTCAGACACTTACATTAGCTGACTACAGACACAAAGCATAATATCTTGTTTTACACCTCCTGTATCGCACCAACACTTTTTCAAAGGCATGCAGAGCAACACACAGATATCTGCAAAGCCAGAGAGCTCTTTGTGTAAAGAAGCATTCTGCACACAACCTGCACCCTGAAGAGATAGAGCTGTGGATTCGGTCTCATAGTCGTGTGTGATTGTCAATCCCTTAGTAAAAGGTATACTGTATAATGTAGAAATATGTTTGGCTGACTAACTGGCTGGCATACACGTCTGTGAGAAAAGGGGGAGTTTCATTACAGCTTGAGTTTAGAGAAGTATTGATCTCTACAAAGCCCTGCCCTCGCGTCACTCATGTCTCGCCCCAACCTTTCAGTTTATCTGAGAACAATCAAAACACATTTTCTATTCGTATATATCAGTGAAAGATACAAAGCTATGATGGTCGTTTTGAAGTAACTTCAGCAATGCAAGGTCAAATGTATGATGGTCAGTAAGGCTGAAAGAGTGGTTAGGGCTCATTTCTCTCCACTTGGCCAGCCATGATAGCCTATAATCACTTTGCTGACCAGGGCTCTCTTAATGCTAGGTAAAGTGAAACCATTTGAAGTGGAGAGCAAGCAGAGGAGACACGCTTTTCTCTCTCCTACAGAGCACCACTCCTTAGACCTGTTTTGCTTTAAACAGCATGTTTACAAGGGTGTAAACAGTTGAATGCATGTCCTTTCTTTATCACTTGCATTTACAAGTTTAAAAAAAGTAAGGATTAACAAAAGGAGTGTATAGACTCTTTATTTCCTGTTTGAGTTGCAAATACATTTGTTAATAGATTCTGTGTGCTGCGAAAATCTTGGATCGAATACTGACATAGGAATCTAGTATGTTAGATGCGATTTGAGGCTGCGCGCTGCAGTCTGTCTTCGGTTTCTTCAATCTCCTGCAACATGCAACACAATGTTAACAATGCAACTCCAAAATGTTCCAATGTAAGTTACTAGCATATAGGTTTCAGTGATGCACTCCTAAAGTAATGTTGCAAATGTTGCATAGATATCACGAGGATTGTTGTCTTTTTACAGTGAAATAAGACCATGTCTAATTTGTAGAAATGTAATACTTTAGACCATGAGGCCTATCAGTTACTATGATTTCAAAATTTAATTTAGCATGCAGTTTCTTGTGTAGGCCTATTTATATTTGGAATTTCCCACTGAATGTTTCCAGAAAATATTCCCTGGCATTTAAACGAATTTGCCGTGTGATTCTTCTTTATTTTGTGTGATTTTAGTTTTTCTATGAAGTTATGTTGCGACACTGTCAAACTCGAATCAATGTTATGTCGGCATTCTGTAAATCACTGAGAAAACCAACCCTTTTCATAAAACAAGAAACTCATCACGAATAAATAATGTACACGGACAAGCATATAAAGTTACAGAAAACAAATTATAAAGCGAATATTATTAAATAAAATATACAGGAAAGGGCATCAGATATTTTGATTTCGAAATAAACTATTTCTCTTGGGTTGACAAGTCAGTGTGACATGCAGAATTGAGATGAGGACGGGCGTTCCGTGGCCGAGCTATAATTATAAACTATGGTATAGCTACTTCTTGATATGCAACACCGAGAAAAATAAATTGATCAAATTCAAGTCTGGTCTAATAAGCTAAAAACCGGGACCGTCAAATCTGACAACGATGACAGCTCATGCGTTCAGATGAACCTCCCAATGTGCTCATCTTACTGTGTGCGGTTATGGGAGACGCACAACACATTGATAGGTTACATGTGCCAAATAGGAACGATAAACCACCATGAGGAGGAGTTGTTATCCGCTTGATGAAAGACTAGGGAAGCCTACCTTATCGATCCAATTGATTGAACCTTATCCTTCAAGAAATCCCCAAAGTTAACTCCCCTTTCCCACTCTACTGGAAACGGTAGGCCCATTTGAATAATGTAATTGCGTTTCTGATCCTACTGTGTAAAAAACTTTGATTGAATCACTCGAGCGTGGGTTTGTATTGACGGGGTAGATTTCTCCTTATAGCCTACGTGTATGCACTTTTTGGTCGCGTCAGTTGCTAACCCATTTCTTTTGGCTACTGTTGAAAAAGCATTACATTATACATTAGGCCTGTATAGGCCATTTGGAGAAAAAATTGCTGTCGTCCGCTTTTTAATTTAAGATGTTAGTTTACAAACTACATCTTTAATCACATATCTTAGGCCTCGGTTAGTTTAGGACTGTAAATGGTATGGGCTACAATTCAACATTCCGTTGATAAAATGGAAAGATAATTGTGAAATTATTAATTTTGCATAGTTATAATAGGATAACTAGGACTATTGCCTAGGTTATTCTTATTTAGTTGTGGAATATCATTGTAAAAACATTTATGGCAAAACATTTCACGCCTGTAAATGGCATGTGTTGTGGATAAACAATGTTGCAACAGGGAGTTTAGCAGGCCAATTTCCATTTATGTATTTGGAACAAATCGACAGAACACCTGTCAAGTCTATATTTTACTTGACTAACTCCAACCTCACAAAGTGTCATAGGCCTATCTCATACTG
This sequence comes from Osmerus mordax, assembly GCF_038355195.1. Taxonomy (NCBI): domain Eukaryota; kingdom Metazoa; phylum Chordata; class Actinopteri; order Osmeriformes; family Osmeridae; genus Osmerus; species Osmerus mordax. Next base: position 5,542,867 of record NC_090069.1, on the reverse strand, counting down.
TGTTTTTAGTAACTCCGTTAGCTAGAAGGTTTATCGTCCACCATATTTTGTTTTTACATTTTACAATCACTACAAAATATATTGTTTATTGATCCTATATGCATATAGGCCTACACTATCACTTCTAAATTATTAATGTTAAGAGAAATCATCTAGGCTAATATTAAATAAAATATTTTTACTCGGGGTATTTATAATCGTAAGTGGTCGGTTTGGGTGAGGTCAGTTGTTCAATGCAGACAAGACGAGCTAGGATTTACAATGTTTTTTTGTCAGCGAACACTGCCACCTTCTGGTACAAAAACTGGTGATCAATTTAATCTTCTCAGACAAGCCCATGTTGTGATGGATGGGTGTGTGTATCAGTCCTTTGTCAAAGCTTTGGTTTTGAAATTATTGTGGTTTTCTTTGTAGCGTATTGTCCTGTAGAGTGACGTCTATATGAACGTATGGCATTTATTGTCACTGGGTCTCAATATTCTCAGTTCAAGGCCACTAATTGCATTGCATGAACAGCATGGCTCATCATCATGTATCAGCCTCATAAATTACATAATGGCCGAACGTGGACATTTGCTTGCACATGGGCGTCTGCACACCGGTTTTAGCATCCCCGAAAGGTAGCTACAAGGGATAAACAGACCTATCCCACATCTGACTCGAGTCTTCCGCGGGTCCAAATATCGGGTCCAATATTTTCAGACATGCAGGAGCTGTGGGTGATACTGAATGGTTCCCTGTGACGATATGCATTTATTAAAAGGGATGACATTTCCTCCCGCTGTTCCTGAGGAGAAACCCATGTCGACTTATGATGTGTGGCCTATGTGATATGTTTCAGTTCGCATGAGAAAACAACTCTCTACTCTTACTCACTTGGGTTCGTTGTACTATTGCCGCGTGTTGTATCGCTATACAGAAAGGAGATCGTGGGATACAAACCGTTGTGTTTATTTACACTCATTCTCTTGGATAGTTTCCCCTTACATAATAGTTTGGTACTCAATGGAGTTCTTAACCTGATTCATATCGATCTCCCCGGGTCTCAGTTGTGCATACTTAATTCAGGGAGGTAATCAAATCAAACCTCCGCCCTGGCCCATGTTGAGTGCAATAGGTGCTGCGCCAAACACGTCCAAGCTTTCTTCTTTTTTATATATATATTTAACTTTTCTTTCAGCTTGTATGGGTTTCGTTTATTATTTTGTTCATATAGAGATATAGATTAAAAGATATAGATTAAAGTCAAACTACGTTTTCTGTGGTGAGCGGCTAAACGTAGTTTGTATTTGTTTAGTTTTTTTCAAGGTTTGTTCACTTGAAGGGGGGGGTTTGGTGTGCATGTGTTTGCTTGCCAAAGGTCAAAAATGCATGGCAGACGTTTTTTTTGCTAAAGATTCAATATGTTTATTATTGACAACATCCACTGTGGTCAGCATATCTGTTCTCTTATTAAAGGCGCTCACAACCCTACCAGAATTCTACGCAGATGTGCACTCACAAAATGGCTGACATATAGGCCTAATAGTTTAAAACAAATTAACTGAACACAGAAACTATCATATTGAAGATATCGTTTAAGGCATTCTTCAGACTCCAAACTACAAACAATCTGTTATCTGGACACAGGTGGAAGTGATAGGGGCAAAAACTGGTTAAATATATGTTTTCTTAATTATAGGCTAGTGACAAAGCAATTGTTTATATTTATTAGTTTTTACATCTAACCATAGTTTTACCAGGGAAGTTCATTTAATGTTTGGCCTTCTGATGGTAAGTCAGTTAAACTGATCTTGATGGAACGTTTGATAAATGTTGACAAAACCATGCATTTGACACATGATACAAAGAGATAAAACACACTCATACAAAAACCAAGATAAATGTATGCAACAACATTGTTTATCGAATTGACACCAATTGATTGCACAAAAGACTACCGTCTTCAAAAGCAATATTTTATTGACACTATCCATCCTTTGAGTTAAGTCCATTCCTTGTCAGTCAAAATGTGCTAAATGTCGAACACTGCCTTTGCACATCCTCTTGCATCCTCTGTCTGAGACGACTTCAAAGTGTATCTGCTAACCTATTCCCTTGTTTTCATGTCTCCCTTCCTTCTCCGCGTCCATCCATCCCCGCCTCCGAAGCGTGCAAAAGAAAAGAACAAGACCCAAGCAAGGAAAGGAGCAATACACCAAAGAAATCCCGCCTGGTTTTTACTGACCTGCAGCGTCGCACCCTGCTGGCCATCTTCAAGGAGAACAAGCGTCCGTCCAAGGAGATGCAGCTGACCATCTCCCAGCAGCTGGGACTGGAACTCACCACTGTTAGCAATTTCTTCATGAACGCCCGCAGGCGCAGCCTGGACAAATGGATGGATGAGGGAAGTCCCGGAGGGGGCTCCTCATCCTCCAGCACTTGTACCAAAGCGTGATGGGGGGGGGGGGGGGGGGGGGGGGGGGTTGGGGGGGGATGGGTGGGAAGGGGTGGTGTAGGGACATATGGGTGGGGGACTAGGGTTAGGGGGGGGGGGGGGGGGGGCGACGGTCAGTGTACCCAGGTGGGGCGCGCCACTGGAAAACCAAACTTTTTACATTTTACTTTTTGAGGATGAGAAAAGGAAAGGGGGTTGTTTACTGGCAAACATACTGTATAGCAAAATGATATCAAGTCCATTAGAAACCATGCGTTGATGAAGCTTAAGGCTATCCCCTGTCTGTACACTGCCTCAATGACCCTCCACTTTGAGGTGCCCACCACAAGCAAAGATAAACCCAAAGACCTAAGATATGCAATATTTGACCAAATTGATTATGGAAAGCATAGAATGACCCAGTATCTCCTAGAGTAATTTAGTTATTCAAAAATGTATTTGGCTCCTAAATATATTTCCAAGAGTGTAGTGTAGATAGGGATCAACCCTTTAGGGATGACCTCAACAATTCAACAGTTTTTTAAGAAGGGAAAGTGACAGTGAATCACAGCCGGGAAATGGCAAATATGCAAGCACAAGCACACATACCGAGACATACATACTCTGCACACATACACATTCTCAACAGACCCACATCCGCACACACATACATTGATTCTTTACAGTGCAAGATGGACTACTACAAATAGAATCTTCTCAAAATTAGAGGTCTGCTAAGTATGTGAGCACAATCTTAAAGCACATTTTCTTTGCAATAGAACTTTGGTCTGCACCACACGGAACGTTCTTCACACATTAGAAAACTCAGGATGCCATTTCTAAAAAGCGGTTGAAGAACACCCACTAACATACTCACTCACACACACAGTAGTATAATCCGTCAATTACAGCAAAACACACACACACCTTTACACGTACACAACCAGCACACACACGCACCCTACAGGTCCTCTGCACCCTCAGAGTCATCTCCCAACAGATCTTTTGTATAACTGAGTTTCGGACAAAACCAAAGGTATTAACCTAGCTTTATTCATGCGATTAGCTCTATTTTAGAACTGACAGCTCCATTCTAGACTCAACTTGGCTTTCCTATTATAGTAGGAATCCTTAGCCAGCGGCTGTATTGAATCCCATGGGAGATGAACTGGCATGGCCGATCAGGGCCTTTGTAATAGAAAAAGAGGACAATCTCAAAGATGATGCCTGTCAGTTCCATCTCTTCCCAAGGTTCAAAGGCCAATACGAGAAATGGGTTTCCTGCATCCCAGGCGTCACGCAACCCTGCCTGGCTAACGACCAGGAGGGCTCTGCATGTGTCCCGTCAGCTGTGGAGCACCCGTTCACATGGTACACCATCGCTTATACACGACTGTGTCCTTGATTCCATTGAAAACAACAGCAATCATCAACTATTCATTATGTAAATACAATATACACCCCCCCCTCCCGCCCTAGTTAACGCCATAGGTCAGCAGAATTGAATCATTGCATCCTGCGATCAAAGCAACCAAACCAAAGCAAACATGCCAGTAAGCAGCTCCTTCTCCTCGAAACACAGGTTTTCATGATATAGAAGCGAGCCAAAGGCTTTACGAATGATAAATGGACACTTGAGACTTTTTCTATTTATTGACAAATCGAAACCAAAGAAACTTTTTCTGCACCTAACTGTTCTACAACTGAAACTGTTCTAAAGAGGAAGATAATTATAAAAAGTGTGGAGCAAAGAAGAGGAAGAGGAAGGCGGAGCAAAGGACTTCCGGGGGGGGGGGAACGGGAGAAGTAGCTTTGCTCCGTCTGACGCGTCAGGACATTTTAAGGGGAAGCAGGTTGGGGACTGAAAAAGGGTTTAAACACGTGTGGGGGCGGAGCCGTAATGGCCGCTGCTTTCCTAAGGCAGAATAATGTGTCTCTCAAAGTTGAAGAGTGTCTTTAACGTGTGCCTATGCAGTTTTTCAAGAAAATGGAAAAGAACAACGAAAACCTCATCAGCTACAAAACCAAAGATTCATAATTATTCCAACAGCAGTTTGCCCCTCTCAAGTTTCGTTTTTCCCACCCAATTACACCACCATACAGTGTAGTACATTTACATATGTCCATACTGGCCCTGTTTTAACGTCTGTTCAGTATATATGCATGTGTCGTGCCCACGTCTATGACTGTAAGGGTTAGCTCTGTGTCAATCATGGCAGCATGTGGCTCAGTCAAAACCTTTCTCCATTTTTTTTCTGGACATGGATTGCCTCAGTTTTCCATACTCTCCATTTAGGAATATATGCCAGATAATACTTGTGGTCCTGACACATGGCATACGACTTTCTGACACCATGTGACAGTTGAGTACATACCAAAGATAATTGTCCTATAGCACATCCCCTCCGCCACTTTCCTAAGCCTCATGTGTGTCTAAGAAAATCATGTGTGACGCTAATCCTCCTCTCTCTTCCTCCATTTACCTTTGCCCCTCTCCTCACCTTTCTCTTAACGCCTCTCTCTTTCTCTCTCTTGTACCGCTCTTTGTTTATTTCTCTCTCGCTCCCCCTCTTTCTCCATCCTCCCCTGTCTCTCTTTCTCTCTCTGTCATCACATTTTCTCTGCTCCTCTGACACATAGCTGAGTCATCATGGCTGCCATGTTTGAGAGAGTGCACATTAGGAACAAAGGGGTTGGGTGTTTGTAGTCACATCAACATGACTTCAGTCCTTTTGGGGGGGAAACCACCACTTCACATATACACAGTAAGCAAAACCAAAAATAAAACAGATACAGAAGTTCATCTGTTAAGAGAAACTGCTCAAATATCGGTCGAATAGCTTTATCCTTTAGTTTTCTCTCTGAGGAAACTTCTAGTCCAAAGATCCTCCACCAGGCCAGCCCTCCTGCCGCCCCAGGTGTGGAGGGTTGGAGGTCGGGGCCACTTCCATTCTCACTGCAGTCTGGTCTTGAGGAACATGTGTGGGTATGAAATCAAATCCAAAGAGGTTTTCATTGCTTGTCTTAGTACTTAAGTTTGCCAATGCCTATGTACAATTAAGTTGTCCTTGCTAGGTTTTTTGCAATATATGATTTTTATTTATGTAATTTATATTTGTTTTAATTGAGAATTAATTTAAATTGCCAAATCTCCCTCCAAACCCTTTTACCCTGATTAGCTTGCCAAAGTTTACATTGTTTTCCTTACTGTCAAATGTATTTATTTATAAGGTGTGTTAGAACACGTACAGCATAGTTTTTTACTTAATTATTTAATGCTATTTAATTAGATGTAATTGTTTTTATGAATATTTATGGGTATTTAAAAATGTTAGCGCATCAAAGATGCAGTGCTTATGTCCCGTTTAATTTATTATTAGTTAGCTTTACTTTAAAAAGCAACCAATGTTGTATTTAATTGTCTAGATTTATTGACAAAGCAAAGTTTTCAAAATGTAGAATTGTCAGATAAGTTGTAATTTGAATGTTGCCGCTATACTAACTAATCTAGTTGTCTTACCTACAATGCTTTTCTTTTCATCTACATTCTTTCCAATGAAAACAATCTGTTTATGAAAAAATTATGAGCACTGCATCTGTTTTTCAGTGATTTATTAATTTATCGTTTTGTTTTTGTTTTTCTTTGCAAGACCTTTGCATTCTGCTTCCCATAATGGACAAGCAATGAATTTCAGACTAATGTTTGTGACACTTGATTGGAAAGGGCCACACGTTGATATAGATTGTTGCAGACTCACCAAAGATAACTGGAACGTTGAGAGGCTGGTCATTGTTTCACTGGTAGAAGGAAAACAGAGGATTCCCTTAAAACTAGCTGCTTCCGAGACTGACTTGTGTGTGTGTAAAAAAAATCTTTCTATTTCTATAGTGAGAACCAAAGAGGCTACCTCACTGACTTTTCCATTTGTAATTTTAATCGTGTTGATGAAACCAAAGATACCAAAGATTTTTTTCTCTAGTACGGTCTGCGCTTTGCCCATGCTGTCATTTTAATATCTCTTTTCTTCTTTCCCCTCCTTTCTCTCTCTTTCTCTTCCTCTTCCTCTCTCAATGAGACACCCTCTCCTCCCCTCAGATAATAAGTGTAAGGGGGAAGAGGGGGTATGTTGGGATGGATGCTAAATGCCATGTGTTTCAGAAAGCCCCTCACCAGATCACGGTAGAAGTGTGCTGACACACAGTGTTGACACACAACCCCCCCTTAACCCTGATATGACACTGCTTTGCACTAAAACCCTCAAAGCAGCACAAGGGCTGGTGACGTCAATCCAAACTGATTGAAACATTTATATGAATATAAAAATGTATTTTCATTTTCCAATTTGTTTTAATGTAATACTTGCCAATTGACCGATGGCAATACAAGTAGCATTGTATAAGCACAGGACGTAACGCAACATAACCAGGCAAATTGTGAAATAAATGATTGAACCAAAATTAACCAGGTATTAACACTTATTAGCTTGATTACAGGCTTGCTGAAGTTTGGGCATTCACAAATATTGGCTTTCGACACAGTATGTGGACTGTGTATATTTTAACCTGCAACTCCTGCCTAAAAGTTTCAGTGCAAAGTTGTGCAGACCAAACCAAAGAAACCTCAAGAGAAATCAAAGTGACTGGTGAGGTTCAACTCTGAAACACAATTAACCCCGGAAATGGCATTATTGGGACAAAACTGACTAAAACAGTGATTTTAGAATACTCCTTGGAACTTATACTAATCATTCTCCCCTATTTGGAAAAGTAATATGTGCTGAAGTGAGGGAATATTAAACCTACTGTCAACTAGAGCAAGGCACCTAGGGCATTAAATGTCGCCACATTCATGCATGCAGTCTGTACAATGTAGCATATATTACAACAAATCAATATATGCAAATAAGACTTGAAAGTGAGTGTGGCTGCAATTGATGTGTGCCTCATGGAATGTTATGAAAATACAGCAGAACCTCCCCATTCCTTGACAGCCTTAGACCTATATTGCTTTTCCAAAAGGGGCTGCTCAAACAAAGACGTAGAGAGCGCTTTTGTTGCAAAGTATGAGATAACCATGGGACGAGTGCCTTGCTTGAACCAAAGCGAAGTCTAGACCTCTCTGTACTTTTTATTCCTGTGAATACCTCAGCGTCTAGCCGGCCGCCATGTCGAGTGGACGTTTAGGGTCTGGCTCTGTGGTGCTTTGCAATGCAATCAAGCAAAGAACAAAGAGTTATACCAAAGGCTTTTCCATTGCTGTTTTACTTTACAGTCTCCCTCCACCATAAGGTTTCAAAGCTTTAAACGAAATAAGAAAAATAAGAAAAACAAAATACGAACAAATTGTGGCATGTCAGCAGCGCAGACCGTGCTTTCCTTACCAAAATTTTCGCAGATATACCTCATAGATAATAGTGTTTAGGGTAATGTTATTATAGCGTATGTAATAAATTATTCACTTTCTCTTCTTTTTTGGTAACTGTGACTTTACGAGACAAACAAAAAAAGCTTTATACATTTTAAGTTGTGATTTTTGTAATAGTTGAAGAGGTGCGCTTACCAAAAACAAATGCTTGTCTTATGCTCTCTTGTTAATGTAAACCATTTTATTTCATCTCTTGTGGTTTGAGGTTTTTATTTCTCTGGTTTTGTTGGAGGGCTCCTGTTCCTCACGGTACTGGGATTGGGAATCGTGGCAAATTGAGCCCAAAGTTTACATGTTACAGACAGTGGAAAAAAGACCTGTTCTTCTGTTAAGTTTCCAACCATGTTTATTAATTACCCCTCATCTTTGTCCTGCATATTTCTGTGTTAAGGTGTAGCATTTCAATGAACAACTGCCAAGCAGTAATAGAGCCCAGATTTTTATGCATGAGTATATTTACAGTTAGCTAGCCGTGTAATGCTGAGTGATTATGACCTTTAATTTCAGAATCCGTTCCACTCTATGGACTTAGTTTCTGCATGACAGCCTGATATTGTTTCTGTGAGTCTGTATATATTTGCCCCCTCATTGGCTATACACAAAGATAACACACTGGCTAAGAAGTTAATGTTCAGGGTTTATGCTTGTGGTCGACACAAGCCTTGGGCTCCTGTCTTTGGTTTCAAAGTGTGACAAAACGTATTGACGTCAGAACATATTCAAACTTGTTTTGAGGTCTTTTCAAGTGGTCTAGTTTGATAACAGCTGTGAACAAACTACCACAGTAGACCAAGTCAATCCTATCACAGACATGAAATACCGCAATATCCTTTCTAGTGAGTACAGAATAGCCTCAAATTGATGATGTCACAGAATGTACTGTGCCTGACAATCAATGCCTCTTTTATCTTCACTCAACCTGATTGGGAAATAAAACTGACCATGTGACAGTAACCTGTGTCTGAAAACACCGTTACGATTAGAGTGACGGGATTCTGCTCTCAGATTGCAAATTGAAATACACCGTCAAAGGAGAAAGATGTGTCCCAATATCTGCTCTAGCACACTGCATGAAAAGAAGCAACATGTCAGTTGCGCATTCACACCGGCATGCCCATGTTGTGTGCTATGTTAACGGTTCATCGACGTAGATAATCACATGGGCTCCGTTTTCAGTACAGTCGAAAAGTAAGAACACCGAACAGTTAAGTTTCAGAGCAATTGCAATCTCACCCTCTCCTGTTCTCCAAACTGAACCAAATGTGCTCACTGTAAGGACTGTTTGCGCCAAAGACAAGGTGACAGCCGAGTTTGTGGGATTAGTTTCATATTCTACGCAAAAGCTGTCCTCCAAAGATCAAGTTTAACCAAAGAAGCCAGGATGCTCATTACATTTTCCAGCTCCTTTTTTTTTGTGTTCGTTTTTAAACATGTTTTTCCCCAAAATCATTTATTTTCATTGGTTGGAACACAAAGGGGAACTAGTTGATACATTGTGCTGTGAAATCAGTTAATAAGCAGTTAAATGAACAAAATTAAGGAGGTACTGATTTATTGTTGTGCCACCCTATGTGTACAGGAAAATAAAGGAATCACCATGGTTTTATTCATATGATTTGTCTTCATGACTTGAACACCAAAAAATGTATTTCAGAGCTTCATTTTTGTCATGTACATTTTGACTTCTGGTCATTTTGCACTGTCTGCTAATATTTGTTGAAGACAGGAGGAGACCATTCGAAGGAAGTCATTTATTTTGACTTTGTTTTATTTGAGCCTTTTGACCAAAAGACATGGCAAGAATGTCGTCGGTCTTAAGACATCTACTACAGAACAACAGCTCACACCAACATCACTGTAACTGTCATTCTAATGTGCTGTTATGATTCTGGGTCCCGTTTTCACTGTACGTTTGTGTCATTGAGTAATGTGAGAATCATTCTTTCTGTCAATGGAAGCAGAGGTCAAAGATAGTGACAAACCAACAATGACAACAACATGCCATAAACAAAGATATGGCACATTGTCATTTATTGAGCCACTGATAGCATACAAAAAGTCCTTAACACTCATTAGTCGATGGACGCCTGTCTCCAAGATCAAACTATGTTGTCTTTCCATTGATAGTTGCTTACATCACAATCAATACAGTGACAGATCAAATATTAATATTCTTGCTCCTTTGACTGGTTATAAGTTCACTGATACAGAACCTTCCCAACGGGGTTTTCGTTTGATAAATACACAACTGAGATATGGCTCATTATAACTGCATATATATGTTTGCATGTCTTTCAGTAGTTTAATTTCAATTTGAAAAAAAGCCCTGATGCATATTGGGTTTGGATTCCTCCTAAAGCACTGTCTTTGAACCTTACAAACAGGTAGGACTTCAAAATAGTATTTGCTCCTCTCATCTGTGCAATATTATTAGCTGTGTAAAAAAAAGAAAAGGTAAAAAAAAAAAACGTTACGGTAACGAAATAACAACTATCTATATCAGTGTTTCATGTTTCAACGACTGCATACATTGGAGCTTTTAATATTGTTCAAGTTGTTGATGTATTGGGCACTTTAAAACCTTCGCAGGCCATCCCAGTCCTATCTCAAGATGATTCAGTTGTGTGTGTGTGTGCTGTTTATATTTGCTGTTTCAACATAAAAGCTTTACATTGCGCGCATTAGTGTTTTGTCTGCATCATGCTTCCATTTGATCCGGTACCTCTGTTTTGATTTTTATTCCCACTATCATCAAATGGTAGTGCTGTATATTCTGCTATTAATATCAAATAAACGGCTTTGATTCATTCACATACAGCTTCTGCCTCCTGTCTTCCTTTGAGGATGTAGACAAAGGAAAGAAGAGGACATTTTAAACCACGGCCCAGTGTGCGGGGGAGTTCTGCGCCCGAATTGAATGACATCTCAACACATGCTTGTGCCCAGGTGTTATTTACAATATGTAATGTATGACAATAGGTAGGTCAGTAGGCTTTGTTGTGTCGTTCAACCTTCTGTATCTGACAATGCAAGTCTTGCCTCTGGCAAACCCCACTTTTTAATCCCTCAGACTAACCAACCGAATCCAGCAATATTTCAGTCAGTCCAAAACTGGAACAACTTCATACATAAAAAAAAAATATATATATATCCTTCTATACCTTTTTATTTTTGGTTGCCTGGCCAAAATCTATCATTCAACTTATCTGTTGACATTGTCTTTCTATTACCCGATAATCAGATCTGAGATAAGGTGTGCCACGGAAATCATGTCTTTGTGGACCAGACTCAGTTAAATCCAGACACACAGTCAAGAGAATGTTAGCAGTCAGTGGTCAAGTGGTGTGGATGACCGGTACTGAAGAATTAGCTGCAATGGGCCAACTGCTCTCACCCTACCTGATACACTGTAGTAATAATGACACAGAAACAAACACATTTGCATCACACATTCATTTTCAAACAGAATACATTTCAATGAACTTTTGCATATGTACAACTACAAAATATTCAGATTCAGAGTTTGTAACACATCGTTCAAGTCTTTCAGTGTAATGACTACAACCTTCTTGCTTCTTCACAAAGCTATCCGATTGGTGTGACCACAAAAGACATTTCCAAAGACAGATCGAAGTACATAGACAATGTTTAGCATGAAAGAAAAAAAAAGATTTAAGTTATTCAGTTATCAAATTGGAAGCCTGTACAGTCATGTCGTTGTGTTCATATCAGTACCCATCAAAGATCAAAGTGGCTGCGTAGAAACTGGTTGCATGGGAAACGTCTTCTGAGATCATCCTATTGGACCTTGGAACACATTCCAAGGATACTTTTACGAAAGGAAAGAAGCTGACACGTTTGAATAACGTGGCTGGCGAATCAAGTAAACACCCGGCTCCTCCCACCATTCTCCTCCTCTTCCTCCTCCTCTCTCCAGCGACCCTCTCCTCCTCCTCTTTGCCCTCGGCCTTCCCGCCGGTTCACACAGACGCCACCTTCAGCCCGTCCGCCCTGGGTCGGACGCTCATTCGTTCCCTCATTTCACGCTGCCTCTCCGCAGCCCCGCCATATGCCCCCGCCGCCGAACCCTTTTGGACCATCTACCTCCTGCCTCCCCCTCAACTCTTTTTTTCCCCCTCTCTCACGCTCAAGAAATCAATCGGAGGACTCTCAATTAGAGGTCACACGGTGAGAGAGCGGCCGGCGTCCCCGGCTTTTCAATTACCAGGAGGCTCCCGCTGTTGCAGCAAGCGGGATCTCACCACTTCTCTCCCCCCCCCCCCCCCCGCCTCCCTCCCATCAACACACACACACACACACTATGCTGGCTAGCCAGGAGAGGAGAGCAGTGGCACGGAGCACAGGGCCCAAACTCTGAGGGGTTATTGGGTCCTGGACAGCCAATCTCTCTCAGCTTAATCAACAGCACTGGAGGTGATTGGGACACGGTGGGGGAGGATGGGAAAGATGGGGCGGGGAGGGGGGGGGGGGTGCGCAAGACTGGGGGAAGGTGGGAAAGAGGAGAGTAGATGGATGATGGGGGAGGGAATGGGATGGTGGTGGGTGGGTGGAGTAGAAGGAAGGTAGGGTGAGGGAGGGAGGGGGGAGAACAGGGAAGAAAGAAAAGATGGAGGTTGGGAGACAGGAGGAGGTTGGGAGACAGCACAAGAACAGTACAGATAGGCCGTTGGCCTTGATGTGGATACACATCTTTCTGTTGGTGATATTTACTTTGATGGGAGACTTTAAAAAGGCCTGGCATTATATTTGTTAATATCCAGGAATTTAGATTTTTTTTTTGGGGCTCCCTGTGTAGTACATGTCTACACAGGGAGCCCCAAAAAAAAAATCTAAATACAAACGGGAAATTAATCTAGCGCGAGGTTAATCATTTGATTAATATTTTAGTAAAATTTTAGTAAAATAAGTCTTTTTTTTCCTTGTCGGAATGAACACTGAATTGCAGGGTGTCATTTAAGAATATGTGCAAAACAATATACCAAGGAAGGGTGAGATATTGTGGAGAATCTTACACCAAGCATCTTTAATTTATGTTTATATATCTTCGTATAACGTTCATAATATAAAAAGGTACATGGTATGGAACAAGCTGATGACGTTTTAACTTCAATAAATAAATGTCTGAACTGTGACTGAACTGGTTTCTCTTGCTATATACACATACCTGTAGTACAGTACATAACTGTACACTGACTCAAAACACACACACACACACACACACACACACACTTTCTCAGGGATCTTCAACATGATGTACAGAGTAATTCAATTCATTAGAACCAGGTGTTACCAGATCACCGGTGAAAATGTGCATAAAAACAGTCAGATCTTCCGTCTTTGAGAAGTGAATGAATGAAAAGGCACGAGTCGGGCGCAGCAGCGATGGCGACAGGAAGCTGCTCCCGTGGTTACCTACGGTTAGAATGAGGTCGCGGGAGAAGCCGACCCTCGATTCATGCCCCTCGGGGTCAAGGACAGAAGCATGACAGAAGCCAGACAGGGCCAGTGTCTGTGTCTGTCACGCTACATTTCACAGCTTACCACAGAGGGCACTGAAGACTAGGAAGGACTGGTGTGTTTGCGGTACAGAAAGCTGAATTCGAGCAAGACGACATACTAGCGCCATCTTCCACCGCGGTAGGCAGGTCAGTGTGAGGTCAGTGGTTACTTTTGACTGTGGAGCTGTGGCACAGTCGGTTTGTACAGTGTGGACCTCAGCAATGAATATAGCAGAGGGAGAGAAGAGCACAAGAATGGACTTTATCCAGCATCAACTATTTCAATCATTCCCCCAAAAATCCTAATATGAATGACGTCCAGGTCAATTCCACCGAGAATGTGCCGGAGAGAGAACACCAACCAGATGGAATGTAAAAAATAAAATAAATAAAAACATCTCCAATCTGTGTCTTCGATGCTATGTGATGTGGATGGGGGGGGGGCGATTTGTGAAGAGTGACTGTTTTTTGGGGTTATATTTGGCTTTCGTGTTCGTTCCAGATTGACAGCAAGGAGGAGGATGGACGGCGGGGGAGGGGGGGGTCTACGGTTTAAGAGCGTATAAGCGTGTGTGTGTGAGAGCGGGAGGGAGGGAGGGAAGTTAGGACTTCTGGTTGGCGAAGAAGGCCTTGGTTTCTCCACAGGTGGGGTTGACGCAAAGCGGGCAGCGCAGAGTCAGCTGGCGGGAGCACGGCTCGTCGGACTTGAGGTGAGACCGTACCAGGTCGGCCAGGGCCTGAGGGAGGAGGAGGAGGGGGGGGGAAGAGGAGAGTGAGCTGGGCTGAGCACATCAAAACCGGGCTGGTCTCACTGACCAACAACACACACACAGAGAAAAGGACAAAATCACAAGGAACCCTTTGAACCATTTGTAGGCCTCTGTCTGCTGATGGTGGAGCCGCTTGTGGGTCTGCAGAAGGCTGGTTAGGGCTCCGACTGTGGGGATCAGCGCCAGGTAGTGCCACTGCAAGTGAACTCAAAAGGCTCGCCGATTGATTTCGGCTGCTCCCTCTAATAAACCCTCTCAAAAGCTGCCTGTTACTTTTACACACAACCTGCACAACTTCCAGGGAGGCCACCTTGCTCGAGCGTGGCTGCGAGGAGCGAGGGATGGAGGGATGGTTGTAAGAGAATGAGAGGGTGGGGGGGGGGGGGAGGTCGGGTCGGTCAATCCCTTTATTGACCAGTTGCTCCCTGGAGCTTTCCTCCCAGCTCATGGGCTGAGCAGTGCTACCCATGGTGCCTATCCCTCGACAAATTACCCCAGCCGAGAGAAATCGGGGGGGATCGGGGGTCAACTCTGGGAGGGGCCAATGCCGCTTCAAAAGCTCTGCCTGTGCATCTTTTGATCCTGGCACCGGCATAAGACCCAGTCACTCCACAACGAGGTGGGGGTCTACGACGCCGCAGTACCTAAGCAGCACACAAGCCAGTACTTTGCCCGTTTCTTTCCGCTACAAGCGGCAATTCGGCAAGGACGCCGTCTCGAGAAAATCCATCGTTTCTCGAATCACGAGGAATGAAGGCCAGAGATCGTTTTTTGTTGTCGTTTTTTTATTTTATTTTTTTATTTTAAAGAACCTTGATATTAAAAAGGAAAGGTATTTCGTTTGTTCGGGCTTGGCACCGTGCGTTTGTGAAATCTCAAGGAAGTGCACCTTGGGGCGTCCCTGACACCACGCTGGAAACGTACCTTGAAGAACAGCGGGTTCCCGTTCAAGGACTCGGCGCGTCTGATGTTCTCCACGCCGCACTGAGGAACAGACGCACACATCCACACATTACCTCGGCACCGTCAACTTAGCATGACAGTCTAACCCTCCTACACTCTTATCTGGGTGTTCGGCGTGACCGCTGGTTCCCCCTGCCGTGAGGGGAATGTTGAGGGGGGAGGGGGAGACTGCATACTAATCTATTACATGCGCCTTAGCTGTATGGTCACCGGTGTTTCTCATACATATATCCTCCCCAGCAATATTACATTTAGTCATTTAGCAGACTTACAGAAAGTACAGGGACATTCCCCCGAAGCAAGTAGGGTGAAGCGCCTTGCCCAAGGACACAACGTCATTTTGCACGGCCGGAAATCAAACCGGCAACCTTCAGATTACTAGCCTGATTCCCTAACCGCTCAGCCACCTGACTCCCCATGCATGTACAGTATCCACACATACAACAGGGTAAAGGCTCTCTGCTGCTCTACCAAGGTGGGCGTTGTGTGTGCGTGCGTGTGTGGCTCCTCACCTCCTCCCCCAGGACTTGGGAGTACTCGATGTCCAGTTCGTGCAGCGTCTCGATGTGGTCGCTGGTGAAGGCGATGGGCACGAGGAGCAGGTTCTTCTTGCCGCGCTCGCACAGGCCCTTGATGACGTCGTCCGTCTGGGGGCCCAGCCACTGCATGGGCCCCACCTGGGGAAGGGGGAGGAGACACACGTGGGAGGGGAGGGAGGGAGGGAGGCCAGGTGTGTTGGTGTGGTGTCGGAATTCACTTCAAACTGGTCATTACTGGTTATGTGCTGTTCATTTGATCTATATCAAATTAATAATTAAAAAAAGTTTTTATGTATACACAAATGACTTCAAATGTGTGGCGCTTAACTGAAACTAAAGTGATCCCATCGGGGTGCATGGTCCATTCATAACCACTAGGTGGTGCTTTTGGGTCAATTATAAATCTGAAGCGTGCTTCATGAAATTCAGTAGGGCTTTTGAAGATTACTCCTTACTCAGATTACTCCATACATAAGCAAGAACCTTTGGAATTTCTCCCCATAGCGGAGTACCATCGACTCCCTCCCTGAGTGTGTGACTGTGTGTTTACCCTGGACTGCCAGACTAAGCGGTAAGGGTTGCAGTGACCCAGCCTCTCCATCACCCTCTGCACTGTGGCTCCCACTTCTTGAGGATAGGGGTCTCCCCGGTTCACCACCTAGACATGGGACACACACACAGTTACTAAAACCGGTGAACGTAGTAACACTCCTTGTACGTTTGACATCCCACAGGCTCGGCCAGGTTCAACTCGGCGTCTGGCGGAAAGACTAAAGAAAAAGACACAGAGCACATCCGACCAGTGGGTAATATCTAGGCATCGGAAACACACACACACACACACACACACACACACACACACACACACACACACACACACACACACACACACACACACACACACACACACACACACACACACACACACACACACACACACACACACACACACACACACACACACACACACACACACACACACACACACACACACACACACACACACACACACACACACACACACACACACACACACACACACACACACACACACACACACACACACACACACACACACACACACACGGTGGTGTGGAGGGCCGGGTGAACGGAGGAGTACTCACGGCCATGGGGAGGGAATGTGCCGAGAACAGGATCACCACGTCGTCCCTCTTCTCCGGGGGGAACTTCTGCAGCTCGTTAAGGACGTGCTCCGCGAAGCACTGCAAAGGCCACAGGGAGAGGGGGCCCGTTAAGGCCCGTCCGAGGCCACACCACATTTTCACACCTTTCTATATACAAACATACACAGAGGTACTCGGGCGTACCAGTGCTTTAGGTTTCTCTGTGCTTGGAAACAGAACACGACGCGTATCGAGTTTCCGTCACTGCGGAACTTCGAATCGAGGGCCTGAGAGGGTCGAGCAGGCCGGAGTCTACACTTTGCACATGGGAACGGTTCATCCTAGGTCAACAACCCTGACGAACCCAGCTGGGAGTTTGGTGCCAATCCCCATAGCAACCAGCACAAAGGAGCACAGGGAGCCAAAGGAGCATCTAGCTGAATACTTGAAGAACCTCAATGCGACTCCGAACCAGCCTGGCATCACCAGACCCATTCGCGAGTGCGTATTCTCTCAGGTCATTTTCGATTTCTAAAAGGGAAACGATCAAAGAGAGTGCAGTCCGGATGCATTTGGATAGATCCAACCAATCGGAGCGACCAAAAGTCAATCTCGGTCGTTTACGAAAATTCCTCAACGGTACAGTCATCGTTTTCAACCCGCCCCATATCAGATAAACTGTTGTGATTGGCCCGCCCACGTGTCAGTGGAGGGGGTTAGGGGAGGGGCCAGATCCACCCGCCAGAGCAAATAAAACACGGGTTCGCAGCTTTGTCTGTCTCCCAGGCTCATCTAGTCACTGATGATCTAGTCTTCCGTGCTGATGGGGCACCAGGGAGTTAGGACCAGTCGTGCTACGTCAACAGCACCACCGCACGAAGAGTTCTCACCTCCACCAGCAGCGGATGTGTGGGCCAGCGGTCGATGACGCTCCACCTCATCTTGGGCCGGTCCGCTCTGTTGCTGTAGTAACGGTAGATGGCGTTCAAACTGCTTCCTGTGTAGGGAGATGGGAGATGAGTGGAGCGAGAACAACAATGCCATCGTCTGTGCTCTATGTCACACAAAGGAAAGGAGGAAACGTAACGCAGCGGTCAGAATGTCACAGTGATGAGTCACAACATTGCTGGTTGGCTACAATGAAATACATTTCTCAAGCAGTTCCTCTTCAGGTCTCACTCCCCCCCCCCTCCCTCCCTCTCTCTATGATATTGAATCTTCTCTCGCAGTGACAGAGAAGTGTGTCTAGAAGGAGCAGCTGGTGGGACGAACCCCTCTATAGTTATCTAGCCTTGGCAATACATACAGGAGGCAGGGTGGGGTGACAGGCACAGGGTGCTTCCACAACCTTCTGTTAGATAACCCAAATGTCCAGATATTTGTCATTCACAAGCCCAAACCCTGGAAAGGGTTGGTGTCTCCCACAGATTAGGTCTACTCTAAAAATCTTCTTTTGTAAAAAAAAAAAAAAAAACATTTCAGTTGTTCAAAGTTTTTTTTCCCCATAAATATACATTCAGATGAAACTTCTTTGGGGACAAAGACTCCCTCCTGGAGTAGCGCCAGCCAGGGGAGGGCTGAGAAGGCCACCTGCCTGTGGTGGAGCAGCTGTACTGAGGGTACTGCGTGAAGGCCACGGCTCGGTCCACCCCGTCCTTCTCCATCTCCTCGATGGCCTCCTCGGTCAGCGGGTGCACGTAGCGGAAGCCGATGTAAAACTTGTGAGGAGCTAGCAAACAGGGAACATTCGAAAAACGATAAAAAGTCACACGAGGGAATCTTGTTTATTTCCACCGCTTGGATGTGTGTATATACACAGCAAGAAGAAACCCTTTTATATGAAACGAATCGGCCCCGGAAGCGGATACTTTTGACATTTTGTAGACCGATATACTGCATCATCCACAACCCTTGTGCTGAGTTCTTAGAGAGAGTAAGAAATGACCCGGCAGGAGAAAGCCAACCTCTTATCACTAAGGTGTGGTGTGGGGTGTGGCGCAACAACTCTTTACTATCTCCTCCCCACACTCCAACTCGGCTCCGGAGCAAGATAAGCAGACGACTAGTCCTAAAACAGCCCTCCCGTTATTGCTAACAGGGTAGAAGGGTTCCCTGGTCTCACCTGTCTCTGGGCACATTTCATCCAGCAGCTTGACCATGCCCTCTCCTTGCATGGTGGTCCAGGCCTTGATGGGCGAGCCCCCTCCAATCTTGCTGTATTGCTCCTGGATCTTAGGCGTGCGGCGCTTTGCTATGAATGGCCCCAGTGTGCTGTGGAAGGCAGAGATGTCACAACGTTGACTTTAGGAGGTGTCAAGAGAGGTGAACAAAAAGGATCTTGCACAAACATCTTCCACCTCGTTGTGGGAGGTCTGCGAGCGGGCCTTTTCTTACTTCTGAACAGGAAGTTTCATCAAGTCGGTGTCCAGGAAGAGCCGCAATAGGAAGTCATGAACGTCTGTGAGTTTTTCAGGACCTCCCATGTTCAGCATAAGAATCCCAGTTTTAGGTTTTCTGCATTGAGACAAAATACGGCAATTATTGTGGACGTTTGTAGTTATATATCAAAGACATCTAAATTACTATCCAGAGAGCTGCTCCATGTAGGAAGATGAGCATCCAGGACACTCCCTCACTCTCTAACACACACATTTTCCTATGTACAAGTATGTCTCTGAAGCATTTGCGAGACTAAACTTTAATAATAGTTGGAAAGAAAAGGCATTACTTACCTGTTCTCGAGGGTTTCTGTGGATACAGCAGAAGCTGGTTGCACAAAGGCTGCAGCAGCTGCAGTTGACTGCCTTCTTGTTCTGAGAGATGTACTTACACACAGGGTTATGGCATGGCTGCTTCTGGCAACTGAGGAAAAATATAATAAAAGAAACAACCTTCACATAAGTACAGTGCAGTTATGCAAGTAATATTATTTAGGCACTACCATGACCGATAGTTGAATAGGATGTTGTTCTATTTAGTGTACACTTGGCGGCGCAGGGTTATGCAAGTTCAAAAAATGTGACTTGTGTAACTGCAAATTTATCCTCTTTACAAAACTTTTCCACGGAGAAAATATCCACCAAAAATATTTTGAAAGACATACAATAATAACTTATTGATATTAATAAAAAACCATTTCGAGACATAAATATTAGCTAGAATGCTAGCACTACAGTATGTGGTAAGACAGCCAGTCAGTAAGTAGCGAACTGGCTAACGCTAGCTGGACTAGCAAGAAGCTAGTTAGCTACAAATCTGACGTAAGCTTGGTATTACAATTGCGTAAGAGCTAAATAGCTGATCAACTGTAAGTAAGGATTTAGGAAAACGTTATTTTCAGATCATAGCCTGCATGGTCTTGGCATGTGACTCGTAGCTAGCTAACTTTCTCATTCACAACCTGTCAGTGAAGGTTATGCTAACTAGGCATGCCATTCTTAACTCACATTGGACCAGCCGACTCGCACTGCCCAACACAGCCATCATGGTATTGAGTGGTTTGTGCTGTCCCTTTCTCCTCTTTAAGTAGCTCCTCTTGGCAGAAAGGTCTATCCAATAGGTAGTTCCTTAGATTACTTCAGCTGGCTTTCAGTGTCCCTTCTAGCCTCTACTCTCTCTTTAAGCAGTGTTGTCATGCGTGCTTTCACTGACATAGTTGATGACGCCACTAGCAGCATCTAGACTCCGCCCAGTAGAGCCCTAGATCGCAGCGTTCCACCCAGAGCCATAGAAAAATATTAATACTTCTATCCATAGCAATGGCTCTGGTGGTTCTACCTAAATGAAAATGTTGCATATTGTAGCCCCTAGGTGTTCTGACTAAGTAATAGTACATATAATAGTAGAAAACCTTATCGTCCAATTTCCGAGGGTTAGTTTCCGACACTGTTTGCATGCCTAACGAAACTGTCAGCATGCCTAAAATGTACTTCCTTGACAGACAAGTTAGTCAGGATTCAGCCATTAGTAGCATAATGTGGCTAGTAGGCAAGCTATGCAGGAAGTATAACCTCAAAATGCATTCATTGCTGGTATTTTGACAAATGGGACAGTCAAGCAGCCTTTCCTTATTATTGACGACAAACACACCGACATTGAGCATATCATTCTTTATTGGCAGACTTGACAGCAAGAATATGTGAGTGGTGGGAAATGTAGCTGCATCATACATTACATGCCATTATATTATTTATTTTTTTACTTTGTAGAGAGCGGCAGAATATTCCAGGGGTCATTAAGTGTGCCTTTATTCTCGTACTTGGTGCGTGTTTAGTGCTCTGTTTAAGTAGCTCAGGGTCGACAGCGCTGGATGAAGCGGGGGTAGAGACACACATCCCTGATGTGATGCCTGTTCAGAAGCCAGGTGAGGAAGCGCTCCAGGCCCAGGCCGTAGCCACCGTGGGGACAGGTTCCGTACTTCCTCTAAAAGACACATATTTGACACTTGTCAGGGACCAAATCAACTGTATTTAGTAAAGTCTCAACGCACACGAACAATGCCTTAATGGAGTAACAGAGACATACAACTGCAGTCAATGTTTTCAGCCTTTTCAGTGCCGGCATCCTGCTCTGAAGACGTACCTGGTCAGTGTACCAGTAGTAGGGGGTTGGGTCAATGCCTTCCCTCTTGTACCCCTCCAGTAGCTCCTCAGCATCCCAGATACGCATGGACCCTCCCACAATCTCTCCAACATTAGGCATCAGCACATCAACCTGGTAGATGCACAAAAGCAGAACATTCGCTCATTCACAGCTAACCGTTTGTCACCAAAGCTAATGGCTAACCAATGACGCGTCGAAACGGGATCAAACGAGACGAGGCCGCGGTTTCGTCTGCGTTCATCGTACCGACTCGGTGAGACGCCGGTCCTCGGGGCAGCGCTGCATGTAGAAGGACTTGATCTCCGCAGGGAAGCGGCACAGCAGGATGGTCTCGTTGATGCTGTCGGTCATCAGCCTCTCCGGGGCTTCAGGGATGTCCTGAGACACACAGGTGACAGGGGTAAAGCTAATACGCCACACACACATGCAATTAAGACACCCCAACACAAGTTAGAAAACTATGTGTATCAGGCAACGCTCTACAAGCAAAGGATCTACTAACAATTACACGGAACTACAATTACATGTAGCCCATGTAAAATTAGGAAATAATAAATAATGACCACTTCTTCCACATGTACCTCTCCAAACTCATAGTAGGTGCCATCATCCTTCTTGATGTCATGTTCTTTTAGCCAGTCAATTGCCTCGCTGTAGTTCATCCTCTTGAAGGGCCTCTTTGGGGGCTTGAAGTTCTGTGGTGTCGGAATTATTCAGATTACATTTAATCTACCACTGACCCTGATTAATATAATACTGTTATTTAGTCTTTGTGTCCCCCCCCCCCCCCCCAAGTTGAATGACATTTGTTTAGTTAATTATGAAATAAGTTTTAGGTCTTGTCATGGATGGTTTTGAGAACCCCTCTGTCTACCAAACTATTTAAAAAAAAGACTAGGGCAGAGTGTTGTAATATATGTGCCAGACATACAGGGTTGACTTCATAGAGGAGAGGAGCAGCCGGAGATTTCAGAACACGATCCACCACGTCACACACCAGGTCCTCCAGGCGGGTCAGAAGGTCCTCATAGGTCATGAAGGGACACTCTGCCTCTATGTGAGTGTACCTGCAGAACACAAGTCAAACAGTTGGTCACAGTTCACAGTTGGTAAAAATACCTTTTTACCATCTCCTGTCACATCTATTTTATATTTTACATATTGTTTACTTGTTTAGACTTAGTTAGACTATTGTACATTTCTACTTTGTTATTGAACATATATGTTTATTGTATGCACCTTCCTGCCAGAGTAAACTCCTTTTAGGGCGAATAAACCACATTCTGATTGGCTTATCCAAAAGGTACTCACTCAGACAGGTGCCTGCGTGTGCGGGACTGCTCAGCACGGTAGGACTGGGCGATGCAGAAGGTGTCTCCCAAGGCTGGGATGCAGGTCTCCAGGTACAGCTGGGAGGACTGGGTGAGGTATGCCTCCTCACCAAAGTAGTTCAGGTTGAAGAGGGTGG
Source organism: Osmerus mordax (assembly GCF_038355195.1). Taxonomy (NCBI): domain Eukaryota; kingdom Metazoa; phylum Chordata; class Actinopteri; order Osmeriformes; family Osmeridae; genus Osmerus; species Osmerus mordax. The sequence goes on along the minus strand of NC_090069.1, from coordinate 5,520,041 downwards.
AGCCTCCCTCGACCTGGGTCTGCACTAGGGTGGGAGGTGTGATCTAGGAGAACAGCGAGAAAGGTCGAAATAGTTGCCGGGATCAACACGATTTCACGTCCGCAACTTGCGTGTATTCAAGGGTCAATGCCTGTCAATCCAGGAAAGGTATCACACTTAAAAATGGTGTTTAAAGCTTCAAAATCCTCCAACACGGAGGGCGTCCTCACCTCGTAGTATCCACGGTTGAAGAAATGGTCCCTGAAGCACTGTGTGACGGTGGAGCGAACCCGAAGGATCTTGGAGACGTTCTCCCCACGGATCAGCATGTGTCGGTTGTTGAGCTGGACGTCCACGTCCGACTCCTCGTTCAGAAGGTTGTCAGCGCCACCAGCCGGGGCCAGGCCCACCAGCTCCCAGAAATCGCAGTGCAGCTCGTGGCCACCGGGGGCCTGGATGAACGGAAATCAACATTGTGGCTTTGTATGGGAGCTTATCACAGTATCAGATCAAATCAAACGGTACACAGAAACATCCCCCAAAGGAGTACTATCAAAATCAATGGCGTTAAATTTAGGACTGAATGTTTACCTGTTTACCCTCTGGCACTGGCTTCACCGTCCCATACAAAGCAACAGTGCTCTCAGTCGACAGGACAAGGGCATTGTAGCACTGACACTGCAAGTAGAGGGTTGGTACAAAACAATGTGAGAACCAAATACACAGGGAATTATTCAAGTGGCATTTACAAAGAGGTGTTAGGAGTCGTAGCAAAATGTAATTATTATCATTTTCTTTTTACCAACTTATCCGTAAGAACACACTGCAGGTAACCAGTCCCATCCCTCAGGACAATGAAGAGAAGATTTTTTCCTAAAGAAATAGATACAATAAGCCATACAGCCTTTAAAAAAACAAACCAAAAAAAAAACAACAGCCTTTAAATGATTCCCATGGATTAATGTGCCAATTCAAACCTTGCCAACCCTGTTTAAAACGGAACAGTAACAGATCAACATGCTAACAGCGGTTCCCAAGTTTCATCCCCACCATCTTGTGCCGTCCTCACCTTGCCTCCTCAGGCGGTGCACCCAACCAAACACTTTCACCCTCTGCTCCCTCAGTGGCTCAAGATGATGAATCTTAGCCTGAGGGGGAAAAAACAAAAAAAGGGACACAGACTAAGAAAGGCGACAGAAGATCCCACGGTGTATCATTTGTGAGGAGGACTTCAAAGTATGAGTAGAAATGTACTTAAGATAAGTACTTAAGATACACTATAACTGCCGTCAATGGAACCTCACCGTTTTAGGCTCGGGAAGGCTTAGGTCTTTCTCGATGATGATCTTCTTTGCTTCCTCCATGTTTTTTTCTCTTCTGTCATTGTCTTCTGCCTACAATTTAACAAGACTTTAACCACTAGTCAACACTTAGTTGGTACTGATTTCTCAGGAACAACCTGCAGTTGACATTAGTCTGGTTACAGACTTTTATACCTCATTTTTGTCTTTGGCATCCTTCTTCACCTGCTCCCTGTTCCATTGCTTCTTTGCATTCTTCATCTGAGTCTTTGAGATCACTGCCCAAAGCTAGAGTGTAATAAACAAAACATTTGAAAAGGTACAATAGGTATGATTTGTTTTCTTTTCTGTAAAAAAGATAAATGTCTGTCCCCTACAAACATGTTGTGTAAGTTAACGAGGCCCTCCGAGTTGTTTAGCATCACAGAAAGCTAAATGCGGGGTGCTAATTCTCCTATTTGAATATATTTTATAATGTTATCTATTGCAGCTTTAATAAATAACTATTATTTGATCAAACATGATGTTAGAGAGAAATATGCTTGCATCCTACCTCTCCCTCCTTCTGAGAATCCACATATATAGTTGGGAAGGGCTCCTTTCCCACAGATGACAACGCCTGTGCAACAGAACATTTATAACCACAAGAACATTTTTATACACTTGGATTTTTGAGAATACAGGAGCATAATCTGCATCAATGTCTGCGGTCAGGTTTAATAAATTACTGTTTAATCTTACCTTTAAAGGAGTTTTAAATGGTTTCTGTTCTGATCCGTCACCATCCTGATCACTTCCTTTTTTGTCAGACACATACAGCTCACCTGACAAAATTGGAAGAACTATTTCAAGTTGAACATTCAATCAAATTAATAAAAGATACTAATTCTCTCTGCCTCCTGGGACGATGAGGGTTGCGTATCCCTGCAACCGTCGTCAGTAGCAAGGTGTTGTGTTTACCATGACATGAGAGGACATGCACGTTGACTGCATGGTAAAAAACGATATTGAATACCCACTCTCATTCACGTGCAGCTGGTTATAGCTCGTCTACTGACCATTGTGTAATCTCAGCGGTGTTGCCAATTTAGCGACAGTGTTGCTAGATTTAGCGATGCATCACCTTCCCTACTGACGATATCTAATCTGGTGACAAATCCGAATTTGGTTTCAGTTCTACCAGAGTTCCACTGGGGGTGATTGCAGGCCAGTGCAAAATGAATGGGAGTCTTTCGCCTGATTTTCGTTGAGAAATCTTAGGGTGCTTTCACACCTATTAGTTCGTTTGCTTGGTCCGAATCAGTGGATGAGTTGCTACTTTGTTGCATTTTTCATTAGGTCCGGTTAGTGTTCACACGGTCCTGTTTTTAAGCGACCCAACGTTTGTAAAAATACAATGACGTTTGTAAAAAACAATGACAGCGGTCATACAGGTTGTTAAATCTATTGGACAGAAAATGATTGTGGGGAAATCACTTCCTTGTCACGAACAACAATGGAGCAACAGCAGCGTATTGAGATTGCAATACTATCTTTGTTATGACCAAGTTTTTTGGCTTGCTCGTTGGTCTTTTACTCAGGATTATATCCAGGTCATCAAACCATGGCAATAATTTTTTTTTCGTCCGACGAGCTACCATTTTTCTCACGCACTTTTATGTATTGCTGCCTACGTTTTTTAACTTTCAGACGACATTGGTCCACTGTGCAATAATAACCCTTTCTTTCAGTATATCCAGTGGCGCCTTAAAGCACCGGTTTACCTGGGCTTAAACCCGGGGCCTCGACCAATCAGGGGCCTCTTAATAATAATACAAAATAATAATGACGATAAACGTCCGTATTCGCGGTGTCATTACTCTGCTCTACAGTGGCATCTGGTGGTGTATGTGGAGGGAGGGGAGGCCCCCCCCTCCCCCTTATCTAAACAAAATGAAACAAAAACTAGAGGGTACAATTTGTAGGGTGTGCTTGCTTGCGTCGGATGCAGATGGGTCAATTTAATATGAAACAAGCTGAACCCCCTTTGAGACAAGCTATTCTAACAACGTTGTCATCGGCAGTATTTTTCAGATGGAATCGCGATTCAAACAGTACTGTACCATCTGCTAACTGAAAATATGCCCTCAAACGCGACTTTTTGGTCTCAGTCTAGAGCCCTGCGTGGAGAAGTTTAATTGTGCTACGAGCAAGCTAGCCTAGCTGCTGTTGCTAGCCAAACTTCACTTAGCGTGTTTGAATGCGCCAGAAATTAAAAACGTTTCTTTTGACATAAAGTTTAGGCTGTGGCATTGAATACAGCGACGCACAACACAAGCTTGAGTTTAAATACATAATTTATTGTGACATGACTTACTGTACATGCAAGTCTTGAATTGCTTTAATGTATAATGCTGCTAGTTCACCGGCATGATACTTGCTGTGCAACAGCAATGCACGTTGTATCCATGCGTCGTTGCTGACGTTGCTGACGTTGTGACGTAGGCTAGCACTGACTGAGTTCCCTTCGTTGACACAAGGCACTTTTTGCCACAAAAACTGAATTTCAGCCTAAACCGTAAAACGGAATGTAAATAACAATACAAGCAACTCGTGCGATCGTGCGATTAGCGTGTGGGGGGCCTCAAAAAATGAAGAAAAAAGTCCATAGCCCAGGGGCCTCAAGTGCTATTAAGACGCCCCTGAGTATATCACTAAATAATTTAAATACCTCGCTATTCTTATGTCTCCACAAGTATCTCTGCAATATGATCATCAGCCCATATTTGCAGAAGAGCCTTCCTTCATCAGTCCCCCACGTTTTCTGTCTCTGCCAAGTGTCAACCCACAATGCACTACATTTTGGTTTGCTTCCTGGAATAGGTCACTAATACGTCCGATTAGGTTTACACCCAAAGCGAACCGAACCATGGTTCACTTGGAACCGGTTCGGTTCCAAGTGAACGTTTCGGTTATTTGGTCCGTACCAGAGTTCGAATGCGTGTTCTCACCTATCCAAACGAACCGGGCTTTCAGAGAAAACGGACCATGGTCCGATTGAAACGGATCAAACATGTCAGGTGTGAAAGCACATTTAGATTTGATTTTAGTTTTTGGAAGTTCAACATGGATTATCGGTCGAAAGTTGAATGAACGAGAATTTATGTCCTTTCGATTTCTTACAGGTCAGACGCCGGAAGTTTGCCGAGAGTGGACGTTCTCCTCTTATTAGACATTCTATGGCAGCAGCAACATAACTGTAATTGTGTTTACGTGTTGTCATATAAATTCGCATCCCCCCAGGCCAGAGCCAATCCTAATAGCTTACATTTTGGCAGCACTGAATCTAAGATGTAATGCTAATGGCGCGGCTATACAGCACTCAAGCTAGTAGTTCTAGCTACAGATACCTAATGCGGAACAAGACTGAGATAGCCTTGTTAGCTATCATGTGATGCAACACTTTCCACATACTCTAACCAGGGTCCCGGAGCAAATAAAACATGAGTTCGCAGATTTGTCTGTTTTCTAGGCAAGGCCAAGGGGGGTCAACTAGGAGGACCGATGTTAGCTTCTGGCATCCAGGCAATACTGGGCTAGCTACGACGGTATTGTAGCATGCATTATCGCCATACCTACGGATAGTTGGTCCGCACCTTTCGTTACTTCCTCCGACATTGCCGATACAGACTAAAATGTAGTACAAATTAACAGAGGTAATCTTCTAAACTGTTGGATCTTGAAGAATGATGACAACGTGGTTATTCTTGCTTGCTATAGCTTAGTCCTGAAGTGCATGCTTCTAGTGTCAATGATGGGTTTCCGACGTACGGTTAGGTTGCTCGTCAGCTTCGAGTCCACAACACCCATTGGACGAAATCCATTTCCGACAGCAGTAAACTACGCGTGGATTTGTCTTCACCGTGTCATTCAATGAAGCCAGCTAGTTCCGCCCTGAAACAGGTTGCTGATGAAATCGCAGGACATTTATCCCTCAGCATGGTCACAGACACATGGAACAAAATAACGATGTTTACTTCTTTGTTATACTGTCTGAATAGGTATCCTGAATAAAAAAGGAAAGCATGAATTGGTTTAATTCACTTCTGATACAAGGTGTGACATATGTAAACATTTTCTTTGATGAAATGTAAAATGTTCTGTGATAAGTTACATTTTAGAATTTATCCGGACGAATGTATATTAATAAATGTGAAGCTTTCACATTACTGGCATAAGGACTGGTGTTATGTCAAACTCTGTCTAGATTTTCCTCGGTTTCTCATAATGTTTTCAATAAAATCTACGTAAATCCCTTTGTAGATTTTATTGAACCTTAAAACTAAGTGTAAGATTGTTTTTATTTTACTATTCAATATCCCTTTAAATGAATGTAGCTGACGCTTCTAACGGTCAACCAAGATTGATGAAAAATTCCATACAGCACAGTCTCAGCCATTGTCTGGATGCACCTCATCGTACAACTGGAAAATATATGTAGGCCTATGTTAGACGTCAATACATTTTATTTTATTTCAGCTGCTGGAGGCCATCCGAGTCGACTACTAGTCCACGCCAGAGCCATGTTGAGATTTGGTCCACGCCTTACACTTCTTTGATTGGCTGAAGCACACCATTGGTCGAGTTGTACCGGAAGCTGTAATCGATGTGGAGAGTTAGTTAGCAAACGTTGGTAAGGTGTCGGAGTTGGTGTTATTGTACCATAGCTTTATCATAAGTACGATACATTACAGTTAAAGCTGTGATCTGTAACATGGTTGGGGTGAAAGTAATTGGAAATGATGCAGAATTCCAACCGGAGCTTGCAGCTGCTGGCTCAAGGCTAGCCGTAGTGAAGTTCACAATGGCAGGGTAAGGCTCAAAATCTTGACACAGGCCCATGGCTTTTCTAGCTAGCTAGTTACAGCTAATTAGTTACTTCATTTTCATAAAGTAGCTATCTATGAAAAAGCGTCGAGGAGAAATGTGTACAACATGTTATCCCCTTCTTTCTGCAGCACGTATTAAATAAAAATGCATCTGGTATCTTTCTATAAGCTGTGCCGGGGCGATTGCTAGCTAGCTACTGTATCGTCTTTTAGCAAGTTAGCCTAGCTAACTATGACATAGCAATATCACAGACTTGGATTCTTAAAGGTAGCAAGCTAGCTAACCATCCACCGCGAACTATAGGACTCGGCTATTACTATAGTCATTCGTCTAAACCTGTTTGTTTAGTTAAAGAATCCATGGATTGTCCTTCTCCCCAGTTAGCTTTCTAATGCACTCGTGTATGCGAAGTACTTGGTCGAGTTCCTACTAGTGCAGGTAGCTACTAATTTATAGACACAACTCGCTGAAGCAATTTACTGGTAAATGAATGGCCTGGTACACGCTTTCTACAAACACCTGTTACCTTAACGTGTCTTGTTTCCTCTTGAGGTGTCGGCCATGTGTCAGAATAGCCCCTGCCTTCAACATGTTGAGTAACAAGTACCCACAAGTTGTTTTTCTTGAAGTAGACGTGCACGTCTGTCAGGTGAGTGATGTTAATAAATGGAGTGATGTTGATAAATTAATGTGGCGCTAATGCCGTCATCTCATTATACACAAGCAGTGGAAAGGAACGGTCATGTTATACTAATACATAATTATTCTGACCAGGAACTAATTGTTTTGGGGCTGTAATTGTATTAAGAGGGGGTGGGAATTGTTCTCATCGATCTGCATGCAGACATTTCAGCTTGATGGATTTTCTTGTCTTACAGGCAACGGCTGCCGCCAACAACATTTCGGCAACGCCAACATTTTTGTTCTTCCGGAACAGAGTGCGTATCGATCAGTATCAAGGCGCAGATGCCTCCGGGTTAGAGGACAAAATAAAACAGCATGTAGAAAATGACCCTGGAAGCAACGAGGACTCCGACATTCCAAAGGGATATGTGAGTTGGCTACGCTTACCCTGGCCTTTTGGTCGATTTGACCCTGTACACTTGTAGGGCTTAGATAATATGTGACGAGATGTTGCTCTCACCTGTCACTTTATTTCCACATCTCGCCGTTCCGTGCCTGTCTAGATGGACCTCATGCCGTTCGTGAGCAAAGCTGGATGTGAATGCCTCAATGAGAGCGATGACTGTGGCTTTGACAACTGCTTAATCAAGGACACCACTTACTTGGAGTCAGACTGTGATGAACAGGTGAGTTCGCAGACCCCCACAACATAGCAATTATTCTGCATATTAGCTTAGATGGGATTGTGAGATGCGTTTGAAATGAGTTTCATATACGCGTCCCTCTAAATGTAAATTCTCACCCTCAGCTCCTCATTACAATGGCCTTCAATCAGCCCGTGAAGCTGTTCTCGATGAAGCTTCAGTCCTCTGACTTCGGTGAGTCCTGCTGCCTTGCACGATGTCCATGGACTTTCCCGTTGGGACGTACAAAAGAAAAATCAGTCGCATCACAGCAGATACATTAGCACACTGCACTGCAGTAGAGTTACACCACACCAGCTCAATCCCTAAGGTGCATTGTGAACACGGTGAATCCTTTGGAAGCAGAATTGGTACACTAAGCATGCAAGTACTTCTGCTTATACCCAGTACATTCTCACACAGAAGTCTTGCTTTTGCCAAGGTCTTCCATATTTGGTTATACATCTTATAGGATATAAGCATATAACATAGCATATAAGTAGCATATAACAGACCCTTTTGTTCCGCTGTCTGGCAAGAGACTGCATCCACTTGCTGCACTAAACGAGCTACTACTGAAATTGAGATGTTACACTGTAGTAAAGTAATTGAGATGTTATTGTTGCACTGTAGTTTCACTCTGTCTGGTAACTGAGATGCAGTTTGTAAAAATTGGCGGTTTGACTCGGACCACCAAAGTACTATTAGAATTATTCACTTCTGATTCTTGATCTTCTGCTGTACGTTTTAGATGCTCTATATGCACAATTTGTGTGTTACTTTTGATAAAACCATCAAATAAATGAATACAATGGAAATTTAATGTAAAAAGTTACTAGAAGTAACAAGAGGGGAACCCAGCTGACGTCTTGTTTTCACCTCTTCTTTTGCTCTCTCTCTTGCTCGACTTCTAACCTGCGGAGCACAGCACAGGCACCAAAGTGCGTGAAGATCTTCATCAACCTGCCTCGCTCCATGGACTTTGACGACGCGGAGAGGAGCGAGGCCACCCAGACCCTGGAGCTGGCCGAGGAGGACTGCAAGGAGGACTGCCTGATTCCCCTGCGCTACGTCAAGTTCCAGAACGTCCAGAGCGTGACCGTAAGACGCCGTCCATCTACCAGCTCCACCTTTGGCTTTCCTGCCTTTTGTCTTCAACACCCCCTTTTAGAAGTTCTATTTTTCTCCACAAAAGATGGTGTTTAGTTCAAGTAACAATGGTTTATGGGGGGCATTTGTATTAAACGAAGCAGCAGGTTTTCCCCGTCAGGTACCTGTGATACAAGATCACCACCTAGTGGTGAAATATGGGCGTAGCAGCTTCTAACCAAGCTCTGGTGGGTTGGCCTGCGTATAAAGATAACGACTTTTTTTTTGTGTGTTTTAATAGTTATTCATCAAGTCAAACCAAGGAGATGAGGAGACAACAAAAATCAATTACCTGACGTTCATCGGGACCCCTGTACAAGCGACAAACATGAACGACTTCAAAAGGGTAAGACCTACCGTCACCATCACTGGGTTTTTGAATTCACCAGAAACATACTATGTATTTGTTAGTTGGACTATAAACCAATTTCCTTTGATGGAAACGTGCTTAAATGTCTACACCCTTGCATGTTTAAGTTGGTCAAACGTTTGGAGAAATGTGGAATATGCATACATTTTTAGTCTCTATTTTAATGTATTTTATTTGTATTAAATCTAGGTGGTGGGCAAGAAAGGGGAGAGTCACTGAGAAGGAAGGCAACGAGCCGTATTGCTGCAGATCCCTCCAGACCTCCCTCTGCCAAAGCTGCCAACTTAGCTCCGATGTAACACATAACAGACAAAACTTGTCCCAAACTGTCCTCCATATTTTCGAAGTGATGGCACCAGAAGAGGCGTCTAATTCTGAACATTTTTATTGTAATTCAGGAAACACTGTAAATAAACGGAATCCTTTTTCAAAGGCATGTTGGGGCTGTCTCTTGACTTGGATGAACAGTGGAGTCAATGTAACTGAACAGTGATACGTACACTCTGCTGTCCATGCAATATTTAGATCTCCATATTGTCAGCGGATTTAATCCGCTTTGTAATTATGATGTGATACCTAGCTATACTGAAATCACTAAATTGATCCCTAAGGAAATTCAAGGGTTCAGGTAACACTGTGTGCACAAAACTGTACTCCACTACTGAAGGTTCAGATGATTCATTAACATATTTTCCTTTTCCAAAAATAGTCCTTCTGTAATGAAGCAAGCACCAAAAAAGCAAAATAAGGTTGACACAATTCTTAATGACCACATGTGGCCACATGGTGTCACCAAAGGCCTTTCTATGCACCCTAGTTTTGCTAAATATCTGACATTGGCCTTTCCAGCGAATGTCCTTTGCAGGATCTTAAATATAATACCATTGTTTTGAATTGTCTTTCCAAGGGTCAACACAAATACAGTGTATGCGGAAGACAGTTCAGCCACCTGCGTTCTTTTGTGAATTTAAATGGACAAAACAAAATAAGTTTGCTGTTTATCACGTCCATAAGGGCTAAATGTACCAAATCATTTCCTCTGGACACTCAGTCAGCGGAGGCACACGTTGGAGCATATAGTTCCATGGGTCAACCACAGCATTAGGAAAATGAATGCTCGCCGATGTCCCCCGTCCCTCTTAACGACCTCCTGTCTAAGTTCACGAAGAGGACTGAGAGGCCTGTGTTAGGGTTCACGTCTGTGGGTCCTGGATCAAAGACATACTTCAGGGACAGAGGCCACAGTGAAATGGGTCTGAGGGTGCTGTTGGAGGACAGCCATCAACTTAACGGCAGCTCTGATGAGATGTTCAGCTGCCCTGGAACTCTCACATGTATGTGGGCTTCGTCGAAAACATGCTGGTCCGTTTAATTGCCTCGTGCTGGGATAAAAAAAAAAAAAACGCTTTTGATCATGGGACTATTAAGTTGTAGTCTGGCCTGATGAATGCGTTGTATTCAACCTTTTTATGGATGTTGGAAATGATGCCCTTAAAGCGATATCTGTTTTTTTGCTTGTACTGAATGAAGATCATTTGGGTGAGGAGGACAGTGCATAAGAGAGAGCAGGGAGGATGGAGATGTGGAACGGAGAAAAGAAGGTATCGAAATAGAGAGGACAGTGGTGGAGGGGGGTCATTAATACACATGAATACAATTCCTCAAATTCAATCATAAATATTCCATTCTGAACACTTATCTATTTGGAGTGAATACGTAATATACACGGGATCCTTTACTTTGGGGGAACCAATCATGGAAGGACAGGCTGCATTACGAGCGTGTAGAGCGAGCACCACCTCAGCCTGCTCTGACCTTTCCACAGTATACTTTACTCCACAAGTGGTCTCACGGAAAATGTAGACGCTGACATGCTCTAGTACGATTATAGCTATTTGCATCTTCCATTTCTACTTATTGTTTAATAGATAAGAAATGCATCTGCTGACAGCAAGCTATGTTGATATTAGTGGGCTATGCCCTTCAGGCAGCATGGCTTAGAGTGAAGAATAATTATATAATTTGAATGTAGCACACAGCGTGTTCTATGAGCTAAACAAAATACTTGACAGACATTCTTAATAACCCAGAAGTGTTGTCTATGAATATCGTTTTTCGTGAACCATGGAAAAAAGAACTTGAATGCTTTTGAACACAAAAGGCTGTATTGCTCTGTAGACCTAGTCGTCATCATCATCCTTAGTCATCATATTGGCGAATGGAACTCATCCTTTTTTATCGTGTGTATCTCTAGTTATTATTAGTATTAGTAATATTGACCCTTTAGATATGTCTATTGTCTGTATTGTATGGATACACATGTTTTAAGAACGTGTTGATAATGCATTTCAAAGTAGGTGGTGTCATTGAGAGTTTTTATATTGTCATATTGTAAATTATAATCATGTTCCTGCATTAAACCATGTGACCACGAAGTTCAGCTCTGAGCTCTGACATCAAACAAGGAGCCCATTCTGCGTTCTCCTAGTCATAGTGCTGATGCTTCACAACAAAATGTCCGACTTGGTTGGCAGCACTTCTCCCCAGGTTGGCCCACACTGAGGTTAAGCCCGTGCTACAACACTGTCTCACTGCCACCATTCCACCGCTGTCTCTCTCTGGAGCTGTGTGTTACTCTGAGAACATGGCTGCTTTGGCAGAGCATGTCTTCTCTTTGCGCATCCCTGCTCCCCCCTCAGTGCCTGGACTCCACTGGAATGTGTCCACGAGATATCACCCCCTCCCTCAACAGAGGCCTGGGTGTAAAGACAGCTGGCTCCGACAAGCAGCATCTCCATAATGCACCTCGGTATCTTTCCATATACGCCGCGGAGATCAGGAATTCACCTGATTCCTTTTGTTTCAGCGTCCGACGACGATGCTGTACAGTCAAGCCTTTCAGAGGCTCTTCCAAGCTTTCCAGTTCGAGCTGGCTCTGTCCTCTGTCCAGGTTGAAACAGGGATTCGTCATCACAGGCAGTGACTCGCGCCCGACCATTTGGTGCTGTAGTGGCCGGCTCGGAGCCAAGTTTGCCCATGACTCTTCCTCAATGAAGTGAACGGGAGTGAGAGTGGAGGAAGCGACTCTCTGCCTACCTGTCAGTCGTGTTGCCTTCCCAGAGCTCCTGCTCCCTAGCACAGTGATTGGCAGAGGTATGGCCGAGGGCGTAACCCGGACAACTCATCCCGTGGCCTGCGTTGGACACGGACAGTTTGTGGACAGTGGCCATATGGACACGTTCATGACTGACTCATGTCACAGTTACACCACAACCGAGCTCTCCGATTGGATCAGGCGAGATATCTCGGAACAGAGCAGCTTGCCTTCAGCTGTTTGAATGTTGTTGTTTTCTTCTGCATTCATCGCTGCTCTTTATGTCTTTCGCTTACGTATGCTCCAACATTGTCTTCTCGTCGTGTTTGTAAATGACTGAACTGAACTTTTACCAGATTTCTTTGTAAGTACAGTTCCAATACATAGTGTTATACATTACACAGTGAAGGGTTTCCAACCATATGGGACAGGTTCTTTTGGGTTACATCGGAATTAATGTTTGTTATTTGACAGGGATATTTATAATCCAAATAATCCAACACATTTACAAACAAATCATATGGAACAAAATTCATTCACAAGGTATTAACCCCTTCAATAGGCTGCTTAATCTTATCAGATTTCTTTGTCTAATTGGACTCTGTAGTTCTTTTTCATGTGCCTGGGAGTCATTGAAGGCCCAAGAGACAAGGCTTCTGTTTTATTCATGTGTGTTTGGCCTGAAACATGAACACAGGGAATGGCAATTAGATAAAGAAGTCAAGGAACATTGTATGGTAAGAATCAAGGGATGACTTTGGCACCTTGGATACAACGAGCCATTACGCGCCCTCCGTGTGAAGCAATGGAACGAGACTGTTATAACGTTTACCGAGAGGTCGAATACAGTAGTTGTGTGAGTTGAATAACAACTGTGCCTTTACAGCATCCTAGTTCAACAGTTGCACTGGAAGGGGAAACATGTCATGCAATCGAATGACACAGAACAAAGAAAGACTATTTGCTTTGACGACATAATTGAAGTGGCTGTAGATAAGAGACTGGATAGTCACTGTTGAAAGGAAGGAAACATAGCGAGGGGACTGTGTAGATTTCAGCAGGAGCTGGTGGACTGATACTCAGGAGATAGAGACGGACAGCTGTGGTCAGGCTCTCCCATTGTTCCTGCAGGGGAGTGGCTCGGCTTGCTGGCTCAGCCTGGGCCTGCAAGTAGGTCACCGATCTGCAACTCCTGTCAGGAGAGTGTGTGTGTATGTGTGAGTGTGTATGTGTGCGTGCGTGTGTGTGAGAGAGAATGCGTGTCTCTCCACACAGAGATAGACCTTCTCCAATAATTAGTCTCAGTGTGATATTCAAGCCGACTGTCAGGTTGGAGGTGGGGCACGTTGAGACGGCGTTCCTGCGGAGGAGAGGTAGTGTCGCCGCTCACAAGCCAAACATCGTTAATTAGAGACACGGGGGAGATAGCGATGTTAGGATGTGACAGCGCAGGCCCAACACTGTTGGTCAGAGAGATAGCGATGGTCCTACTCGAGAGCCATGTTCGAACAAAAGGGTCCTCGCGTGAAAGGGTTAGACCCACCTTGGACGCGTCCGCCATTGGAGAGATGCCCGCACTAAAGCGACCGCGCGACCCCGTCGTATGCTAATCTCTTCAAAGTCAGGAGACGGACCAGACTAGCTTAACGAGGGAGAGCGGCCTCTGTGTACAGTTCAAAACAGTGCATAACGAGGCCCATATTCACCGTAAGGGATTGGGGTTTGAATAGATCCTATTTCGGTGAACCTATTAACGGAAAGCCTTAATAGCCCTCTGAGCCCTCTCTGATACGGGTCTGAGATTAGGCAATGGCATTACAGTAAGAGGATCGCCCCCCGTGAGCGAGGTGAATACGGCACACCCAGGATCACATCCCTCTCTCTCTCTCTAAAATCACAGACCTGGCAAAGGGAGTGTGTGGACGGTGTTGTTGAAAATGTAGGATCAACAACCAAACGGGGCTTGGTCCAGCCATTGCCGCCTGGACACATATGGCCTAACCCTCAGCACCAGCTGCTTCTCCATTCCATAGGACTATCATTCTCAATCTTTATTCATCATTAATGATTAAGGGAATATTTTTTTTATTTTTCATGGTTTCGTGAGAGTCTGCCCGTGGATCAGTAGTAAGAGTCTGGATGATGTTCAGACACAAGACAGAAGAGGGTGAACAGATGCCTTCTTGTTGATTTTCCCAAACTGCTTTTGGTTTTTTATTTTCTCTTGTTAGTTCAAACATGCACAAAAGGATGACATAATATTGTGCTCAAAGGACTGGTGTTGTGGTGGACCCAGAGCTCATGCTTCTTATTTCCTGACTATTTTTCTTCATGCTAGGACTTAACAGCTGTATCTATTCAAGTACAGTCATCCCCAATCCTAGCAAAAAAAATCCCCCAAATGGCTTTCAAGCCACTATCCGGAAATGCAATGGAGATATAAAAGCAAAGGGCTCTGATCGGTATCTGAACTGATACAAATGCATTCTCAATTAGATGTTTATCCTTATGTTGTGACCTCTGCAATTACTTTATTTTCAAAATAGATTGAAATGGGAAAGTTTAGGGAAACTATTATTTTAAGACCACTGTCTATGCTTAGGGAGACCACTCCTGGCAGTGTTACTCCATGAGAGGTTTTCACTCTCTGAAAATCACTTCCATAGAAGAAGGAAGTAAGTCGTGAGATAGACCCCTTGGCAGAAAGAACGTCATGTCATAATTTATGACTTAAAAACCATTAATTTTTCAATACACAATGTGGGATGGCACTTCATGTTTACGGCAATCATTTTCTTAGTGAATGATTTAGTGAAGTCGTATGAATCTTTCATGAAACAAACAGTAACATTAATGCTGAGCCTTAAACTCGTTATCATTTAAGTTTTAACTTTCACACCCACTGCTTCTTGGGTAAGAGGGTTGAACCGTTTGCTGCTAAAATGTTTCTGAGCAGAGTCGGCGAAGTGGAAATACAAGACCTTCTTTAGTAACCTGGTACCTGTGAGCGATACACAATTTGTATTCATCGATTGTGTTCACGTATTTCAAGCAGCCCTCGTCTGATCAGCCAGTGTTAAATGTTTTGTGAACATGAAGCACGGCAGTCCTCTGAGGCCCCCCGTGCTCTGGCCTCTGCTAGCCCAGCAGGGGCTAAACCTGTGTAGCGTTAGCACCTCAATGCAATCCGCAGCCAAAGCATTATCAATTTATGACGACCCTGAAAGTCCAAACTGACGCCTTTAAAGTGCTGCTCTCTTGTTTATTTCGTACCTCTCTGTAACCAAACAGGAAATCAAAAGAACGAGCGAAGGCTAATGATTTGCCAGTGCTCCCGCACCGATGACCCTGATGTAGTATATCGTTGGAGGGCATAAATCTAATTGATTTTGAAGATATTCCCTCCGATGCTGTTAAGGTTCTTTTTGTGCAAATGAAATGTAATTTGGGATGAATAATGCATTATCCCTTGAGGTCTCAGCACACTTAAAAGCAGGAAAAAATCCCTGCATCACAAATGTTTCTTTAGAAAATCTGAATTGGCATGACATTTGACAGAAATCACAGACACCTGGTTCAAGAGCTCTTACTGATTTCCTACGTCGACGCAGTTGAAAGTTTTGATACGGCTCAGTCCACAGGGGAGAAAGAACAAAGTGATAAGGAAATTGGATGATCAGAAATCATGTAGCCTACTGCAAACCCCACATAGCAAGAGGGCTCTTAATTAACACTGGTCTTGACCATTTTGTATGTTTTTTTTTAAGATAAGAAGAATATTTGGGAGAAGAGTGAGATATAGTAAGATGGACAAAGAGAGAGTTGAGAGAGGAAGCTGGAGGGAATCAGCTTCTAACTTTGCCACAGGACATCCCACTTTGGAAGTGTCATTTATCACCATGGTGACCTGCTTCTTATTTATACACAGATTTGACTTTAGCTTTGCTTGCAACAAGAGCATCAGGACACATCACCCTTTTTTAGACCAACTGCTGAATTTTCTCTCTCAACTAGTCTTCTTCCCTGAATGTACAATGTGGACAACACAATTTCATTTGGAAATGAATTATGTAAAGTTGTAACATAGTTGAAAATGTGATAATTATGCATGGAACTGGACTCCGGTGTTTCAGTGTTAGGAAGGGGATTGATTGCTGAGAAAAGATATACACTGTGATTTAGAAAAAAAAGAGTATTTATGAGATAGTCAGCTTAATTGAATACTGTCTCAATACTGTATTTTTTAATTCCACAATGTTTATTTTATGTTTTCTTGTCAAAATCAAACTAACTTATTCTGACAAACTGGCTATTTTACATCCCATCAGAAACAGAAAAAGGCTGTTTGTTCTAATGTGAAAGTATCTTCTGTTACAGGTTTTTAGTGGTAGTATCGGCTATTTGAACAAATAATCTTGGTCTAGGGATGTCTTTCATCTAAGGAACACATATCATCAGTCAAGTCTGGCATATGCTGCTTCCTCTGATTTGTGCCATTCACTTTCCACATGCAAAGATGAATTCAAACAATGCCAAGTGCTCCCAGCCTCTTGGAAACTTTAATTGCGCTTACAATGCTTTGCGCATTTCCTTGCAAATCGTCGCGGAAACGTTCATTGCTATTGAATATAAGATTATGATCAAATGACACTGTGAAGAAATTCTCAGAATAGTTTTCCACTCTTGATTGTGATGTTAATTGTTATCAGGAGCCCAGTGTTACAGTTAACCACATCAATGTTCACTTCATTATACTGTCATTTTTATGACTCTTTATCTGTATTTACATTTGTGTCATATCAGTGAATCTCACATCCAGGGGGAAGCGCCACTTACTGTGTTTGACTCAGCGGGAGGTTCGTTCATGGGGAGTAAGATTGTTGACCTCCTATTTTGGAGTCCCCCCCCCCCCACAGACACACACACCCCACCCCCGCTAAATGCTATATGCTGCAGTGTGTACAAGACCCATAAGCTCCACTGCTTCGCTTCTGTGCTGTAAATGGCTGTAGTGTAGCAAGTTCACATGGTTCATTTCTTGTTGTCCAAACAGCTGTTCTTGATAGTCCTCCCCGCAGGTATCTGTTTAGGGATTAGTAATGCCTCACATGCTTGTACATCACAAGAAGTGGATGTGTAATTACATTAAACATGCTTCATCTCCTAATCTGTAGTTATTTTTAAGGGCGGTCATGCTGCACTGGGGCGATGCGGGCTCTGGCAGGCCCGGATAAGCCCGAGCTCCGTTTCCGCGGCGAAGCCACGCGGAATGGGATCAGGGCCGCACGCCTCCCCTCCACTGAGGCTCTGGGTGGGGGTGGGCAGCTGTGGAAGAAGGAGCGGGCCACCCCTTGGGGCTTTAACACCCTCCAACACCAACACCCCCCCCCCTCGCCCTACCACCCCTCCCTCCCCCGTGGGAGAACATCAGGTTATTTGGTTTTGTGACATTGTCTAGTCACATCCTTCTGTGCTCTACTAAAGGGTTTCTCATCTTTTACTCTGGTGCGTTGAGAACCAAGGATCCAAGATGATTTTTTTTTACATTGAAACTGATTATGACCGTTTTTTAAGAGACAATAGCATGGATGGACCTGCTCAAAGATGGGGTTGCTAAAGAACGGGCACCTGCAATTTGGTCGATTTCTGGGGGGTTCTCTGATTAGTGTTAAAACTCAGAGGAAAGAAGTAGTGATTTAGGTGGACGAGTTCATTTAAACCCACACATCCAACTAAGCAGTTCTAAGCTGTGGGGCATTCACAGCCAATGTAACTTTTCAATTTGTGTTTGTGTGCGTTCTGATTATTCCATTTCTATGTTGGGCTCGATACATTATGCTGTATGAGTTCTTTCGCCAGCTGAGACCTAGACGAACACCCCACCACAACACCAAGCCCATACTCCCCCCATAGCCTCAAGCGTCAGCTTACCCCCTCTACCCCCTCTTTCCCTCCCCTCCCCTCCTCTTCTACCTCCCCTCTCCCTCCCATCTCCTTTCCCTGACTCCCAAGCCTTCCTCTTGTCTCTCCACATGGCTGTATTGCATTCAAAGCCTGGAGAGGAGGATTGAATCTCAGGATTTGACTCAGATTTATCAACCTAGTGTCTGGGGGGGCTTGGCTGGGCTGGAAACAGTAGAGGTGGGGTGGTGGGGCTGGAGCTGGGGCTGGCAAGGAGGGGTGCACATACAATCAAGTCTAATGCTACATTCTGAGGAAACGTTGTCTTTGTTTGGTGCATTGAAGCACATCTCCTTTCCTCTCTCCTCTCCTCAGCGGTGCCCTACTGTCATTGCTACAGACAGCTGCAGATCATTAGGGTGGCAAGTATGGATGGTATATCCGCCCACCGCTCACAAAGGTGCCCGCTCTGAGGAAAAGGTAGTAAGTTAGGTTGGCACATCTGGCCTAAGGAACCATAGAGACTGTAAAACAAATGTGCTGACCACAGAACCCACTCCCCATTTATTTTGCTTGAAATGTTTTATGCATTTGTTTGATTACCAGTAGGTTTGTGAAAAAGGTAGGTTTCAAAAAAAGAAAAGAATCGACCCACCTTTCTTAAATTTTTAGTCCAATAAGAAAGGATTATCCATATTTACATTAACATTTAGTCGACGCTCTTACCCAGAGTGACTTACAGTAAGTACAGGGACATTCCCCCCGAGGCAAGTAGGGTGAAGTGCCTTGCCCAAGGACACAACGTCATTTGGCAGAGCTGGGAATCGAACCGGTAACCTTCAGATTAGTAGCCCGACTCCCTAACCGCTCAGCCACCTGACTTCCTATGGCAAAGGTTGTAATCTGTTCATTGTATTTTTGTGCAATTCTGTTCTTTGACACACACACACACACACACACACAGACACACACACACAGATACACAAACAGTCCTGCTCTTTTACCGATGTCATTCTGACCGCTGGCACAGCTTGAGATTAATGCTGTCAGTGGACCCAGCCCAGGAGCCCACTCTTCTTTACTTGTGCCATGCTGCCACCAGAGACTACCCATACCTTGCCATGTGCTGCACACACACACACACACACACACACACACACACACACACACACACACACACACACACACACACACACACACACAGCCATGCTAACTGCTGACTGCTACACTTCCATTGTGGAATTTATGCTAAATATGCATATCTTAATTGCATTATTCAAAATAATTAGCTAGTATATTTTTTTTTGTGCATAATGACAAGGTAAGCAAATAGCAATGCAGCACTGTGGGCCTTGCCTGAGTAAGTTTGTGAAATTAATAGACTCCCCATTTCCTAATTATCAGTTTTCCATTTTGTAAACCCAAACAAGAATCTGCTATCACCTTCTCTGGGGTGCTGTACAATTTAAGCACTCTTCAGAAGGAGAACGAGAAGCTAGAAGGATGAGGAAAAAGAGAGCAAGACGTTGGTAGAAGTGGCAACCATGTAAACATTTTTAGGGACCTTGATTCGAAGTTACTGGCAACGAATGCAAACAATTTGTTCGGACCCATTCTTTACAGACACTGATTTCTAAATGTTGTCCATGCTGCCACATCATCTGAGATAAAATGGCTGATATAGAGAAAGAGAAAACCCAGAAAACAACATCCAATTTATTCCACGTTCAGTTAGTAGAGCCATTAGACTCTGCACAAGCTGTACAAAGGTACAAGGGCTAAATATATTGTTCTCAATTACATCAATTAATCTTACACCGGTAATGAATATTTTCTTTATTTGCAGGAAAGTACCAAACACTTATCTTACTCCTCAAGATGAAATGCCCCTTCCAATATAATGCATTATTAAACTTGCCACAGTTTTACACTTACCAAGACCCGCCCCCACCCCCTCCACCTCCACCCCCCCCCCCCCCCACCCCCCTTTTGCCTGTAAATAATGACCAGTGTAATTAACAGACTGGCCACTCTATCTCCCTGGATCAGATGATGGCCATTTATCAGGAGCGTACTAATGAATACTTAGAAGGGAGCTTTTCCCTCGGTTGTGGAGAACTTCCCGCTGGCTTAGACCAGCGATATTCTAACCTTCTCCTCTTTGTTGTAATTATGGCTCCGCTCCGCTGTAATGTATGACTCATTCTCACAGATGGGTCAACCCTGAGAATAATCCCTTTTACACATCCACAGGCTGCTCCAATGTTGTGACCCCCCCCCCCCCCCCCCCCCTATATGTAATCTTAACTGGTGTTGGATGACTACAGCATGTTGCGGCTCACGCGACTGAAAGTGAAATGATGTTCATGTTAATAGTCGGAACAGGCTTTCTTTCAAATGCATCCTAAACATCGATTTGAGTCCTTTGATTCGAAATGTTTTTTGCTCCACATTTTTCTCCTCTTCTTTGACCATTGACGGCTTTGTGTTTAGACGCTGCAACATTCTCCTTCAATTCCAAGCCAGCTTTGAATTTTCTTTCCGATGACTTCCACATGCCACAGATTGCTTCAGTGGGACTCAAATCATATCTGCTATAAATTAGTTAGGCTAATTTGTTCAAATGTGATGAAACGCTTTCCAAGTTCTACCCCTATGTCACATCCAACTCGATCCATGTTAATTAGTGGGTTCGAGTTTGGAGAAAAAAATGCTCTGGTTGGCAGGGGATGGCATGGCTGCCATGGCTACACTTAGTCCCTGTAGGAAAGGACATGGAACAATGCAGTGGATTAGGGATGCAGACCAACAGACAACACAATGGATCAGAAGTTAATAGATCTTTTATATGGTCACAAGCAGTTTGTTTAAGGTAGCCTGCTCAATGTAACATGCGCAGGAATCCTCAGCTTGCAATAGACCACCTTAATATTTTTCTCCCATCAGAGAAACAAGCTTTGTTTACTGACAGGATTTGGCAGACAGCCATTTTGTTTCCAAATTTACATAAACGCCAAATGGTGCTTGTTTCCTGTAGATCCTCTACAATTCTTTATTGCCAAAGATGGAAATCTGAAGCAGTTTGAAATTCATTAAGCACGGCTGTTGGAGTTATCCCTGTTGTGAAGTCGATGAACTTGACATAAATGCTCACAAGCAAAAGTGCATTTTGCCATACCTTAATTTAGTTGATTACTAAATTATGCAATGACCCTGTGTAAGAAATGGGTGAGATAGGAATCATCTCGCTGCCAGTGATTCAGAGGATGGCCCTGTTTTCCGACTGCTTCTCCTCCACCACCTCAGGGTAAACGTGTGCCTGTTCAAGGAGTTTTTTTCTCACTCGATTCGAAAATGGAGACTTCCCACTAACATGCGTCCAAAGCAGGAGCCTCATACTTGAATCAACATGACGCACACCACACACCCATTGCTACTATGCATCACTAGAGCTTTGCTGAGGTTTAAAAAAAAAAAGAATAAAAAAAAAGGGGGAAAACAGATTTGGACCTGAGAGAATCTGGGCAGGTTGACGTGTGCTGTTGAACAGCGAATTTGTTTTGCATTACAGCTACAGTTACATCCCTTATAAAAAGGAACTGGACTGTCCCAGGGCTTTCAATCCGATTGGAGGAGGCGTTCCAGGAAGTGTCCTCTGCTCCGAGCGATGACGTCGCCCACACCGAGGTCAACCCAGGGGTCTGACTTCCGCCTCAGTGCATAGGCACTTGAGGGTTTAATTAACGAAACACTGACTCTGCTCTGCACTCACCCATGGGTGTCATTGTGCACACATCTCCTTCTGCACTGGTTAATTGAATAAGCATTGTTTCGTCAAGTTACTTTTGGAAATAATCCCCCCCCTTTCTCCAACTCTCTGTCTTTCTTTCGTTGGTGTTCATCTTTTCTTCCACGTAAGCTGAGCTGCAAAGCAGAGCAATTTGCCTGTGGGAGAACCATCCTAATTGAGGAGGATAAGATAATCCGAGAGATAGGGAGACATATGGAGCTGCCTAACCCTCTCCAGGCTAGTAAGGTGAATGGCAGTGAACTGGCCACAGGCTTGCCCCTGTCTCTGAATAGAGAGCGCTCATGCACTCTGATGTTATTTGGTGCTCGGCAAAGGCCTAATTTACATGTGACCTGTACTCATTTACACGTGTTCTCTCTGCCCCTAGAACTCCCGACCTCGGCTAAAAGCTTTCAGCTGAAACCCGAAAGAAATAAAACGTATCTGTCTGGGAGTTTCGCCGGACACTTTGTTATGACCGAAGACCGCGAAAGGAACTTCTCGTCGAAGATCTAACTTGCACAGACGAGCCCATAACATGTCCGTATGCCTTGAAAGAAACCCAGGCACACGTATTAACATGAATAATAGCCTTTATTCCTGGGGATAGCCTGTTGGATGGAATTAGGTGTCCCACCATGCAGCTGTCTGGGTATTGGGCACAGGTAGTCAACTCTCCCACCACCAGGTACCATTTGTTTCCCTTGTACGTGTGCCGCCGACGGGTCCCAGAGGGTGTCGATATCCAGCTGCAGATTGCGGAGGAGATGGCATCTGCCCAAGCCCCAGCCAGCCCAGCAGTGGAAGCTGAACAGCTGTAGAGTGGGCCTGAGACACATGCTCCTCTCTCCATCTCAGGTGGCGAGTGCATATCCTGTCGCGCTGCGATATCATACGCACGCGCGCGTGCACGCGTGGCCGAACTCATGCGCACACACACAAACACACACACACATGTCCCCGTGGCTGAAGGTCTAAAAGTGTTTGCCCTATGGAGCGGCAGGCCTGGGAAAGGCAAAATAATAGACTCCTCCAAAAAGCATTCAGTGTGTGTGTGTTTGTTTGTCGGCGTGTGTGTGTAAACACACACCTGAGGAGGACGGAACACAGCTGTAGAGAAAGGTGCCGGCGAGATCAGAAGCTTAGGAGAGTGGTGCGGCAGATCGTGGCACAGTGGCGCTGGCACGGTCACAAGGGACATGCCGTCTCAGAAGCAGGGGCTAGCGTCTAGGGCCCTCGAGCCAGGGGCTAGGGGCTAGGGGCCAGGGGGTAAGAGGTAGGGGCTGGGGGCTAGGGGGTGGAGGCTGATGGGCTGGAGGGCTGGAGGTATGTGAAAGGGAGGGGGGGGGCGTAAGTCGTAGGATGTCCGGTAGGAGCAAGGGGATGGGGACTCGAGGGTTGGGGGTAGGGGGGGAGCTGGAAGGAAGGAGCTGTGTGGAGGGGACAGTAGTCAGGAAAGGTGTCCAGCTACACTGGAGCAGTCTAGAACGGGGGGGGGGGGGGGGGAGGGTGGGGAGCTGAGAGCAGCAAAAGAGGCAGCCGATCGGAAGCAGATCTAATTCGACCCCGTCTGAAGAGCCACTCAGCTCCCTCCTCAAGTTAATTAAGGTTAGTGGACAAGCGTTTTCCGGGCGAGGACTCCCTGCGGCCAGCCACGCAGGCCTCCACGGCAGGGCTGCCTTTACTTATGGCGGAGAGGAACAGCTGGGCGCGGGGTTGAGGCGTCCTCTCCCCGCGCCGGGGCACAGAGTGGCAGGTGCATGGGCCGGGGCGAGCCCCCAAGCCTGACCACTGGGCCGGCCACAGAGACAGCGATTAATCATCCAGTAAAATGCTTTTGACATGTGAAAGAGGAAAAGCCGCGGATTTCTGCACTCTTCATCGCACCGCTAATTTTTGCCTTTGGAAAACCTGTGCTGCAGTTCAAGAATGCGTCTGTGTGTGTGTGTGTGAGGGTATGAGGATATACGCGTGCGTCTGTGTTTTAATTCCATCACCCTCATGGTGCTATTAATACATTTACATGTTATTTTTGAACATATCACCATTTTATTCTTGGTGATTGGAATTCAGATTTAATTTGAACAACAATTTAATCAAAAAATGATTCAACAAAATATCTTGAACATTTAAATTCCGAAGTCAATTTCAATATAATTTTTTTGTTTGTTTGTTATTTAATCCTGATTTAATTGAATCCTTGTATAGCTGTAAAGTTAACAGTGACTTTGCTCTCCCAGTAGTGTGGTTGTCTACATGCCCCTGCCGACTGCTGCTACCTGCCCAGCATAAAGACATCTGCCTGGGCTCCGCAGCTGTGGTCACTCCCTCTCCCTCTCTCCTGGTGGTCTATTGACACAGGTCCGCTGGACCAATCAGAGCACAGGCAGTGGGTGAGTAGCCTTTAGCCTGAGCTTTAATTAGCCTGAACAGTTCCTGCTAATGGACACATCCAAACACATACATGCACACATGCACACAATATACATGCCTGCACACGTCAAATAACACGCACACACACACATTTATGTGCACACAAACGCACACACATGCACACACACTTATTGCATTGCACTACCAGGTCAGACTACAACAGTCTTGCTGTGTGGTTTAACATAAAACAATATCTAAGTCACGATAAATCAAGAGACTCAAAATAAACCACATCGGATTTTTAATACAATTTTCGGCAAACTCTACGAATTCAGTCAAATTATTTTCAGCATCCAATCCAAATATGCAATAAAAACCAAGCGAATAGTGCTTGGAGTAGTCAGATTAGAGTGATCTGGCCTCACCAGACATATGGCGATATAAACAAAAATTGGATTTCATAAAGGAATACATTTTACACCTGGAGGGGTCTCTGTGGGGCAATATTTCATCCCAAACTGCTCCAAATGAGGAGACGCTGGCACGAGTTCAAATAAGAAACCCACCGTGCGGCTGTGTGAATATCATTACAGAGACAACACAGCGTCTGTCACAGTCTGTCATGTGACCCTCTCTCCCTCTCTCCCTCTCTCCCTCTTTCCCTCTCTCCCTCTCTCCCTCTCTCCCTCTCTCCTCTCTCCCTCTCTCCCTCTCTCCCTCTCACCGAAGCACCTCAGGTAACTAGCTCTGGAAGCCACTCTTCACCTTCGGGAAGGGAGTCTCCAGTCTGGTTTCCGGTCTGCTTGTTTGTCCAGTCGCCTACGGCGAGTCCAACTCGGTGACTGTTGTGTTCGACACACATAAGGTCACGGGGGTCACGCATGTTACAGATTTCCAGTCTGTGGTTAATAGATGCTACCGTAGACAACGTATCGTCAGGCCTTTTTCTGAGTATCATGACGAAAGCCAGTTTGTACTGAGGCTTTTAATAGCATGAATTGAGGGGATGGAAAAAATGAGCAAATCTTTCCTAATCATTCCTAGTGCGGCAGGTCAAGCTGTGGCTGCTTTCATTGAGTCAAAGAGGGCTTTGCAACATTTAACTAATGAGCATAAGCTTGCTGATTTGTGAATGTAATGTAATAACTGGCCAGTGGTGAGCCGGCTATGACCCCAAACAATCACTCAGGTCACACAGAGGATGACTTAAACTGACCTTCTAATGAAATTAGGAATTAAATGTAGCCGTCCCATGCCTACTTTTATTGGAGATTAATTTCATATTCCAGTGACTGTTGTACTTTTGTGAAAATGTCATATTTACTTACAACCCAAATGTTTTTCAACCTTTTCTCTAACCCTTATATTAACCAGATTCGGCCCACGCGCCTGAAGATTTCAACAAACATATTTACTCGCAACTCCAAACGGACTCAAACGGAAATCCTATCTGTGTATTTATTCAAGGTTTTCTTCAAACGATCCGATAAGCTGAAACAGGACACTGGAGAGGGGCTTTGTCCAGGGTGGTCCATGGCCCGACCCCGAGTCTGCGCTCCAAGCAGAAGGCAGAGTGGCATCTGTGGACTTCTTCAACCTGTGAGCCTATTTTCACAGTCGTCACATCTGTTTCGACTGCTACTACAGCTCAGACAGCTGCAAATGGCTTGTGTGCAGGTAATTAATTGTTCTATTTACTGACCTGTGCTTTGTTTCGCTCTCATCTAATTATGTTTTTGATACATATTGTTTCTTTGAATGCAATTATTGTACAATGATACATGCGATTAAAGTGTAATTGTATAATACAGGGAATAGAGTTCATATCAGAAGTAATTAAAGCGGTACCCTCTTCCGCACCCCCCTCTCTCTCTCTCTCTCTCTCTCTCTGTCTTTCTCTATCCCTCTCTCTCTCTGCAGCTGCCTGTGTTGTCACAGAGGCAGCGGTGTGGATTTAAACACACACAATGTTTTCCTCTGTAGGGTCATGTGACAAGTATTTTTTGGTGCGAGTGACGAGTGTGCGAGTGAGCGAGTGAGCGAGTAAGCAAGGGAGTGACTGAGCGAGAGAGTGAGCGAGATCCAGACTTTTGGCAGGCTGATTGACTGGACACTGACAGAGCAATTATGAGCTGTCATCATTTACCTGTCATCTGGACAGCACAGGGTTAAATCTACAGGATGTTGTTTGTTTTCCTCCCCCTGTCCTCTCCTCATCTCCTCTTCTCCTCCCATCCCCTTCCCTTTCTTTATCAATTTGCGTGCGTCCACTCTGCCAGATTTGCGGCCCAAACTTCATTCGTTATGTTCGGCTGAACGCATGAATAATTTTGGAGTAATTATTTTCACCATCATCTAACACCTCTATGTGCATCAATTAAAAAGCCTCTTAACAAGGAGACGCATTTGTTACCTGATCAAAAAAAAAACAGGGTCCAGATATATCAATCATGTCCCACTAATTAGCGACTACATTTTGTACCTTATAAATGTTATTAGTCCATTATATTTCCTCTAATGAAACCAATTGAACTGGCTCCATTCTTCACAGGCGGCAACGTCTCCAGCAAGATTAACCATCAGCTTTATGTGATGCCTGCTAATTATCGGGCTCTCAAAGACGGGAGAGGCAGGGCTATTCAAAGACCACCTCAAGACACCCAACCTCATCATCAAAGGCAGCTCTCCTCATCGAGTCATCTCCTCTTTTTTTTTTTTTTACCTGCCATTTGTTCTCGCTGCAAAATGGCTGCTTACGGAACTGCTTCATCATCGAGGGGTCTGAAAAGCTGTGAAAACCTGCGGCGTATTAACGACAGGTGGTGTCGGGGATTCATCAACCACCAGAGAGACTGAAGGTGGACTTCTAATAACCGATAAAAGACTTTACAGTAGATGAGGAATCGGAGAAGTTTAGGATGTGATTTTACCGTCTTAGCTGGACTGCTGAATGTCCTACCAGCTGTTCTCCTGGCTCCAGTTTGGGTTCCACAGTAGACAACAACACCGCTGAATCCCTCGCAGAGGTAGTTTGGAAGAAAAGTCTGGAATAAGGGGCCAGTCGGTCTGTGGTTGGGATTGTACCTGATATCAAAAGGTTTTCAGAACGTCATTTCAAAATGGACAAATGAGCGCTGACATGGCAACGGGGTAAATATTTGAAGCTGGGAAGTTCATCGGGCCGTTTTCGGAGTAGCAACATGGCCATCGTCTGACAGGAACGTTAATGGGATGCTGGTCGGGACAGGCCCGGGACAGCTGCATGACCTCACTGTGGAGACTTGCTCACTTCACCTCGACACCACTGTGTCTGTCCAGAACTGGAACACGTGCTATTATTGTAGATCTGTGAGGTCTGGGTGGCTGCAGTGCCAAGCTGTTGTGGACAATGGTTCACCACGAGGGCAAAAGTATGCCTAGATTTATACCTACAGTCTGCAGTGCAAGGAAAATCCAGAGACAATATTTAGCCACAATGTAGAAGAAGAGCTGAACAAAAGATTAGCAAAACAACATGAAGACTATGGATAAGGAGTCTACACTCAAACACTTCCTGGAACAAAGAGAGTAACGGACTCGATGTGTCAGCCGTGTTTATTCAGGTTGAACGTGTCTAACCTGTAAACTAACAGACTGTGGTCTGTCTGGATATTCCTAATTGCAGGAGGAGGCCGTAAATCCCACGCGTGTGAGTTTGTGCATGTGTGTGTGAGAGAGAGGGTCACGGTGTGTGTGTGTGTGTTTGGGGGGAGGGGGGTCAGGCCGGGGCCGCAGCAGGATCAGGATTGAGTGCACCTGCAGTCTAGTGGACATGTGTGTGTGTGTCTGTGTGTGTGGAGGGAGAGCGTGAGATCTAGAGATGGGGGAGGGGAAAGGGAGGGAGTTAGTGAGTGCTAAGGGGGAGAGGGTCAAGGAAGGGGAGGCCGGAAGCTGTAGGCTGGCTGGGAAGGAGAGGACTTCACCAGGGGTCAACAAGACAAGGTCCATGACAGGAGTGATGTACAGTACAATCCTGCAGCACACACACGCCTGCACACACACACACACACACAAACAAACGATACACCAAGTATCTGCTGGTATGGGGAATGTTCTAGTTCCTGACTAAGAGTTTAAACACACTCCCACCCACTATGATGAAATACCTTTAAGCTTTACTGTAACATCTAATCTCTCGGGGGGGGAATGTGTGAAGATGTCTGCTCACCTGGTGAAAAAGGAAGGCGCGTGTGTGTGTGTGCACGTGCGTATGTGAGGGGATGGCGGCGGGGCGGAGGGGTGAGAAGGAATGAGACACTCGACGACAGGTCACGTCAGCCCCTCAAACACCTGGCGAGGCGCGCGCCGCGCCGTCTGCCAACACGTCCCCCTTAAGAGTGGTACTGAATAGGCGTCAGAAGAGCGGGCTCCTGTACGTGTCACCGAGGGCCTCTATGACAGGGCGCTAAGTGGTTATATTTAATACCCCATGCATGGGAGGTGAAGTCAGAGATGATGATGGGATAAAAAAAAGAGTGGCACATCAGAGAGATCTGTGTGTGTGTGTGCATGTGCGTGTGTGTGTATGGCTGCACTTCCACAGCGAGAACTTTCCCCCGGAATGCATCGTGTCGCCACCACAGGAACTAGCGTCTAAACTTAGTTTTAAGGTAGCAAAAAGAAAGAACGTTGTATATATATTTTCTTTTACAACTTCGAGGGTGGGGCTTGCAATGCTGAACAGTTCTGATTGGAGACATTACATTTTTTATAACTGTCATCTTTTTTACTCTGCGGCCGCGAGCATACATCAGCATGGAGAACAGAAGAACATACAATAGATGGACCGACTTCTAAGTAAGTATAAATTCAAGGGACCAGTGCGTGTGCGTTTGTCAATCTACATATAGTGATCTTTAATACTAAAATCCCATACAGGACTTGGTTATGTCAATATGTCCAAATTAATTTAGTAATGTCACCAAATCGGATGTTGTTTTGTTTGTATATTATCAGACTACATACCAACTGCGGGTTCATCTTGAAGCTTGAACCATGAAACGGATATTCCGATCAAATGAAAAGTGCATCTGATAATCCTGTCTTTCACAAACCTCCGTCGGAATCGAAAAACCATCCCCTAAAAAGTGATTATCAGCAGCAGTGCTGGTGGGTCTGTTTGACAGTCAGGGGAGGAGACCGCCAGAGATCAGTGGGTTTGCTTTATGAATTCCTTTTCCTGAGAATAACATTTGCTTTCAGAGATGATCACCATCCAAACAGAAGACAGATGGTGTGAGAGGTGAACAGGTCCCACCGGGCTTGTCACGGCTTTAACCCCCTTTTCACTGCACATACGCTATCGACAGCTAATCCTCCATGGCTATTGACAGGTTTGGGGGGGGGGCGGAATGGCGACGGCAAAGCGGGGGGGGGGCGGATGGTGGAGGTGGGAAGGGGAGGTGGGAGGTGGGGGGTGAAAACGTAAAACAAGGTCAGATCCAGACATGAGGCGTATAATCTGTTCTTCTCGGAGCAAAGGTGATGCCAATCAACCCTTTTCCCTGGGATGTACGGAATGGATTCGAATGCGCCCGTTCGCTTTAGAATGTTGTTGTTGTTTATTATTTTTTCTCCAGCGCTTCCCCGGCGCGTCCTGACAGAGCTTCATGCAGTCACCTGGCTGTGTCAGAGCATCTTTCATAGGCTGAGAGGAAAACAATATTAGATATGATTCCCACCCTGCCCTCCATACCCCTCCCCTCCCCCTAATCACAGAGCGTCCTTCGCATTCACGCCGGTCTAGATCGAAGCGTGCCGCTTCAGACGGAGCTGTGGGCGGAGAGACTCCCTCCCGAGCCGGTGGAACAGGGGCCATGACGGCCGCACTGGGGAGGTGAGGAGGGGTGTGTGTGTGTGTGAGGAGAAGGGGGTGGGGGCAGCCTAGGTTATCCCCCTCTGGAGATCTGCTCTTTGATGGCTGTCAGAAGAATTTCACCACTTTGGGATGAGAAACAATCTTTCTTCTCCCCCCCCCCCACCCCCCCACCCCCTGTCCTCGTCCTCCATGTTTAATTCATGGCTGATAAGAGTGATAAAGGACGTCTTTGAGGGAAGCCACAGCCTCCAGGACTCCTACTCAGAAACAGAGATGTGTTGTGAGGACGAGCCACGCGTGTGTGTGTGGCAGTACACACATCTTTCGTCTAGCCACACGTCTCATACGGGTCTATGTCGTAGGAAACCTGCTTCGCGCGAAGGCCACTTCCACACGAGCAAATGACCCGGCCCAAAACATTTACACTACATTGGAATTACAATGGAATAATTCCCTTGTGATTAAAACATTCTCTACCAGGTGAGTTGACAGTGAACATTATTTGTATGCAGGGTTTTTTTTTTTTTTTTCTTCTTCTCAGCCTACAGGACTTGAGCCAGTCAGGGCCTGCTTCGTGTTGCTCTACGGCATGGTACTCCTCCTGCCTGGGCAGAGCCAGGTCAGGGGTCACTCTGTGTTCTCCACGCTCAGGCTAATAAGCCCCAGGTGTGACACACACAGCAGCAGATGGTGCAGGAGCTGGATCTGGTCTGGCACTGGGCTTCACAGGGCTCCTGGACTAACGGACTGATATTTCTCTTCCCTTCTTTTCCATTTTAATGTGTACTCTGCATTAATTGTTTGTTTTGTTTCGGTGGTTTTACTGCAGTTCGGACCAGTTCTGTCGGTGCTCCCGCCCGGCCTTCTATAGCCTGGCTATGGCTTTGGAAGTGCTTGAAAGACAACTCGAAACAGCCCAGCCGACTGCAGCATTCTAGGGGGTGCCGGAGGGGCCTTCCCCTCCGACCCTGTGGCTGTGCTGTAGACTGACACCCCCACCCCACAGCCCACCTGTCTCTCACCTGGAAACAGATGTGAGCTCAACAAGAAGATGGTATAACAGCACCTCTGCAGCTCAGGAGGTGCCAGGACACTCACCCCTCACCCCTGCGCTGCGGTGGCAAACTGGCAGGGGGGTTTGGGGGTACAAAACGAGCGCCACGGATTAGAAGCAACAACTGCAGTTGGTTATTATCACTACGCGTCCAGGACACCCTTCTTAGGCCTGTTCATTCAGACAGCGGCGTATATTCAGATAAAACCCCAATACATTCTATGGTTCATTCATTCATTCTTTTTTTTCTCCACATTTCTGTCCCATTTCCTCCACTGTGTGCTCAAGAGTCTTTGGTCAGGCTTGTTGGACTCTGAATAAAGGATTCGACGAGGCGTAAGGAGGAGCGGAATAGCATCCTTGCGCACGTCTTAACCGGGCACTTCACAAAGCCCATTAGGACAGGAGAGGGGAGGTTCAAAGCGGCCCCCTCAGAAGAGCTATCATGTCTAAGGGGAGTGTGAAGAGGCTCCGCGAGACAACAGACCGGTGCAAGGGTGGAAGGTGCCGACTGGAGACGTCCCCTCTCCAGAGTGACAGGGGCTCGGCGGCAGAAGGGCCCCAGATGCTGTCAGGCCACACAGAGGGCCCCTGAAGACCCCGCTGCCGCTGCTCCCTGGGCCTTTCATGACAAGGACCCCCGCTAATGAACTACAGCCCACTCGGCTCATCGCGCCTGCTGCTGCCTCCGCTGCCGCTGCTGCTACAAACACACACTCACATACGTGACGGAGCCACTCCAACTTAAGGGTATGGTAAAGGGCAGTGTGCCGAACATGCTAGAGCTGTTTGTTGTTTTTTCGGGGGAATAATTTAGGGAATATTATGCGGGCGTTTTCTTACCAGTTGAGGACTAATTTTCGTATTTGTGTTGGGTTTGTGCCATAATTTAAGGGGAGATACGACCCCCCCCCCCTCCGCCTCCCAAAAAAAAACCTTTGTTCACAACAACCACCTCATATTTGTTGTTTGTTCATAACTTTCCCCTTGTTTGGACAAAGCAGTCATAAATTGGGTTTGTGGGAATAGCTTCCTTTGCATACTGACTTGATTTTGATGGATGATCATTGCATGCCCAGATCACAGTCTTCCTTGTATCACCATGCATCATTCTCCGTGAGCCCCGTAGATTCACACCTGCGTTGTTGCATCACAGTTTTTACACCGGCAAAAAATACCTCTGATTAATGGCAGGAACAGTGGGAGACTAGCACAAGTGCAAGAATATGTTAGGATATTAATTAATTCCGCGCTCCTTGTCAAACGTCGAACATCTGAGAGGAAGAGAGAGAGAGAGGGTGTTCAAGGGACATTGTTACACAAACACCGTATTTTCCATCTTGTTTTTCCTCATTTATTTGTTATTCGACTTCCTCTTTTGGAGTACCCAGAATCCTTGTTTCCTGGGGGCCCAGGCGGTGGTGTCTGAACAAGTCAGTCTCCTCATCCATCTGCAGGGAAGCAGGGGCAGCCACGGCACACTGGGGAAGTTATGAATAAAACAGCTGTACAAATATGAGGCACCCAGTGTTATTGTCAGCCGTGATTAGGGGACTCTTTGGCAGCACAGGGTGAGGCTAGCCTGGCTGCTCAGTAGAAAATGGAGTGACGCTGTCACTCTGTCATTAGGACAAGTCAACGGACTCATTCTTAAGAAAGTTGGCCTGCCGTGCAGAAAGCATGTAACAGTTCCCACTGTGCAGAAGACTGCACATCTCTTCTGGCCACTTGTGAGTCGGTCAATTTACGGACATCAAGCCGTCATTGGATAGTGTGTATTGTAAACACATTTATTTGTCATGGTATTATTTAAAATGCAAATAGATGAAATTGCAGTAGCTTTATCTGTGTTATTACCAGTATTTTGAAATTCCCTGCCATAGAGTCGCTCATATTTCAAAGCACTTGCCGTTGGGTCTCTTGGCAGATAACAAGTTTTCCCTTGCAGATGTAATTACAAAACTATTTGCAGGAAAACAACTTATGTCCTCCAGTTCACACAGTCCAAATGATTATTAACGCTTGCAATAATAATGCACTCTATTAATTCATCAAATTATGTTATCAGTGGGTATCCTATTTATAGGAATGGTGCACGGGTTCAATTCCCTCCCAAATTGTATTCATATATTCATACCGTGCGCCACAGCTACCTTTCACTCTGTGTGTGTTACACTGCGTAAACGGCACACACCAACAGATTACAATACCATGCCGTCACCTGATAGAAGGAAGCGGGAGATAGTGACATGGTTCTGTCAGTTGACAGTGATATGGCAGATTCTTTCAGGCTTGACTGGCTCTCTCTGCAGCTTCTGACAGTGGATTAGCTTACACCGACTGATCAGGCATACAGCTGCAGCTATCTCCACCACCACCTATCTATTCAAGCCGTGTGCAAGCCGTGGAAATCATTTGAGAGAAACGCGAATGTATTCAAATTTGGAGCAGGGAATGACAACGCGATTTTACTCTCACAAATAACTTACATAAGGATTTTATGTAAGGTATTTATTTTATTATTATATTTATTTAGGTATTTAGAAGTTGTTAAGCAACTGCTGTGTAAAACCCCCAACAACAAGAACTATTTCACAGTAGTTGTTTTTGTTCAGAAAAAAATAGAAAAAATGTACTTAGCAACAGAAAATAGTAAATCAACGCAAAGATTGGATCAACATAGAATATTGTAACACTGTCAAAGTGAAAATGTTCCAAGCGTTGAGCGTCGGAAAAGCTTTTCTCAGTTGTGCTGTGTTTGTTACTTTGTCAAAGAAAACAGCTTGGAGCACAACAAAGCATGGAGGAACACCTAGGATCCACACCACCGCACTGTGAAGACATCTCCCTTCACATTCAATTAACACAGGCAGCAGGGTGTGACAGTCTCCTGACCCAGTCAGACCAGCGGGGGGTCTATTCTCTCCTCTGTCTCCTCCTGCAGCCCACAAGCCACCAAGCCACCCACATCTATGGCACAAGCCTGCTGTCTCAACCACACCATGTATGCGAAAACGTGTTTTGTCTGCGGAGAATCCAAAGACTTCCAAATGTCTAGCAATGTTTCATTTAACACCCAATGAAGTTCACAAAATTAAACCGCAGACTTAAACGCGCGATGGAACGACTCGAGACTTACTCTCGCCAAATTCCGACACTAGACAGACAAACACCCACTCTTCAAGAGAGCAAAAAAAACCTGCCCATGTTCACAGAAAGGCGGGGCCCTACAGATGCATGATGAATGCACAGGATGCTGTGTCACACATGAGTGAGTCCTGGAGTCCGTGTGACAGATGCTGAAGTCCTCTCCAGGCTAGGCTCCAGCAAAAAAAAAAAAAAAAAAAAAACACTCTTCATTTATCAATAATTGGGCCTTAATTTCATTTGGCAGTGACGACGGAGGATGTTTCGCTTCCCTTCCAGCACAGTGACATTAATTAGGCCGGTGAAAGGGGCTTGTTTGGTGGCTTTGGGAAAGTTTTGGGGATGTTGGTAGCTGAAAGGGGAGGGGGGGCTTCACTGACATGACAGGTGAGGATCAGTTCTCCAGGTACAGCCGGTATCGCTGGATTGCAGTTCAAACGGGCCCCATAGTGCCCTCCTCCACCGTAATAACCAAACAAGTATGTATGTCCTCTAGCCAAACAGACTGCAAACTCTGGTGGGTTTTTTTTACAATATTTTTTTGCCATTCTAAGGCAGTTTGGAAGCTTTGCTGGATTACTCTTCGTCCCACTGACCCACGGCATGAAGCGGCCAAAAAATATCCCCATTATTTTGATTTGGTGTTTGATAAATGCAGGTGCCAAATCCGGATATTGCTATCTCTGGGGAGAGCTTAAAAATGGGCTTTTCTGGAGTGTGTGCAGCCACCTTCATTTTGGTGGTGGATGGATGGGTGGAGAGGAGATTTGGGATGGAGCGGTCCATATTGACTAGATTATTCTACATGTCAATCTGGAGATGATCCACAATGAGCTTTAATTTAAAGTCAAATCTATAAAAGTTTAATCTATCCATGTAAATAAGGCCACAGCTACATCTTAATTCCAAACAGACATCCCAACACTGAAAAGTGAGTTGGAAAAGATTAGAAGCTATTAGTGATCATTATAATGACAATTATTTTCATAATGACGGCAACAACAATGCCAGTTTTACAGCAACACAAATGGCGGTGCCGATGATTATGGTAATAGCAATAACATAAATGTTACAATTATGTTATTAATTATGATTATTTTATCCAAGCAAATGGACCATCTCACTCTTTTCATCTGTCCCCCTCATCCTCTCATCTTTCAGACACAGCACACAAACACCCAGAAAGTGAAACACGGGGAGATGAGCGGAGGGCCACACGGTCAAACTGGTAATTGCAGATCAGATTGTGCTGCATAATTGGACCTTTAATATAGTATTAACAGTGCTTACCCAATATTGTGATATTACTGATGTTTTGGGCCTTTGTATTTGGACTAGTTATGATTATACACTAATACCCATTTTGATTAGCGGCAAATACTAACCATGCACCTCAAAATCCCTAGAACCTAGTTTTTTCTCCGTCCCTCCCCTTGTCATTTGAGCATTAAATGTTGAGTGACTTGCTAATGCAGTACGCTCTCTGCTCCTATTAATTTGGGGGGTTATCTCTCGGCTTGTTCGTTGAGCGACGGAAACATGTCCGGTAATCTTTTTTTGTCACTTATCCTTTTAATGTAATTACAATTGACTCGATTAATATTTCATTAAAGTATTAGATGTTAAGAACCCGTGTGTTTCAATCAGAGAGCTGGCCCCGTGTGACCCCTTCCCTCTCCCCCTCCAGTTCTGTTCTCCAGGGGCCTATTCATCCTTTTATCCTGCTTAGAGCAGGGGCTTTAGACACACACACACACACACTGCCACTAAACGGTTATAAACTGAATCTCCATTATTGCGAAGCCTTTCCAAAGTTGTCAAAAGTTGGATTTCTAGATATTTATAGTACATAAACCCCCATTGCGAAAACTTCTTGTGATCTATGTCTAGGTATGAAAGCCACATGTAAGGTCACACTCCCTGAAGATGTAATTAGGAAGACTAATCTTAGAAGTCAATTTCCTGGTACGGAGACTTAGAAATACAGGTAACAGTCACACCTCTCTGTCTATCACTTACTGTAAGATCTTCTCACTAGCGTTCATCTAACAGATCACTGAAGAAGGAGTCTTAATGACCTATTCACGACACGCCTTCCCAGATTAGATGATAGTGTTAAATTCTTTGTCGAGTTGCAATGAGACTTTCACTCCAAAGCTGCTGTTACTCCATTATTGTTATTACTGGATAGTTGCAATCATTCATTTGCCAATCAGTTAATTAGGAGCTTGATCTGATTAGTGGGCATCGGAAAAAAATGGACAGCAGATTATCAGGAAAAATGATTGGTCCGCACACATATACGCACACACACGCATACACACACAAACACACACCTCTGTGCTTCAATCACGTGATAACATATTCAAAAGCTAACACAACGTAAAAAGTAAAGAAAGCGATGCGCTCGGAGTGCCACTCATTAGTGATGTCAATGAATTAGACATAGACGTTTTCCTTAGAAGATTCTGTGCCCTAGTGGTTTTTGTTGTCAACAAATTAATAAAGCTCAATCAAATGAACCATGAGAGAGTACTTTAATACTCAAGTGTGATTATGTTCTTAATATAACTTTGGTAAAAAATATGGCCACCGAATGGGTTATATAAAGCGGTGAGGGAGAAAGCCTCTGATTAAATCAGATGAATGATTAATAAACGAATGAACCTTGATCGTGGCGTTATAATCATATAGTGGTGAGAATGTTACCAGATTAAATCCCTCTATTTCTGGCACACACAGACACACATAGACAGACACAAACACACACAAACACACACATAGTCCCACTGATACATTGTTTGGGGTGGGGTGGGGGGGGGGGGTCCAGAGGTTCCCCCCATGATCTGCTGCTGTCTGAGGATATTTTAATATGTGGCAATATTTCCGCCTTTGATACACAGATGGCCCGCTTGTTTCCACCTGGCTTCCATTGGGACCAGGGCGCTGTGACCCTCCGAAGAGCATGAGGGAAACATGTCAGCACTCTCTCACAGCCCTCTCAGCCTAATGAATAATAATCCAGGAAGAGAGAGGGTGAGAGCCACACACGCCGCGCGCACGCGCACGCACGCACGTACACACACACTTGAAGGTAATGCTAATTTGGTTGGGTGCGGTAACTGGGCGAATGCAGTTTATAATGTCGTGGAGCTGCTCCCCGACATCAAGGCCTGACGGAATGTTGGCGGTGGCGTTTGGAAGATGTCCAGGACACACAGGCACAGGAGAGGCCGCGAGTCGCTTTGATGAAGCGGCTCACCTTTAGAACTCCCGCCGCACCACCCCCACCTCCACCCCGCGTGAATCCTTAAACAGCAGCATAATTAGTTGATCCAGAAAAGTCTACTGTAAGATCTGTTTGACTAAGTCAATGCAAACTATTGTGGGGTGTGCAACGTTTATAACCCGTCCCCTATTTAAATGAGTTACACAAACTACTAACGATCAGACAAAGAATACTGTTACAATGACATGTTACATGCAAAAACATATTTTAGAAACAATATAAACAAAAATATTCGATGCACTATAGATTGTATATTTTTTTAATTACCACATTGTCGGGCACAGGATTCAGTAACAGATTGAGATCTATTTATTGATGATTGTCGCTGAGTCGGTTGTAGGCTGTCATGCTGAGTCGTGAGATATACTGTAGATATAAAAATGTAATTCGACACGTCTGACTAGTCAAAACAGACATGTCTTCTGAACAACGAGAGGAAGGAACCCAATGGCTCCATATGTGTGATCAACCTTCCTCCGTTTTCCAGGTGTTGTAAATGAGGTGGGCCTTTTCTCGCCCCAAGACAAGAGTGACAATCTCATTCCTCTCGATGTAACTAAATGAACTTCAAATGGACTGACACACAAAAAAAAACATTCAGAAAGTTAAGACTGAAAACATACAGCGCTGTTTTGTGAATCTCTTAATTAGAATGCTACGAGTAGCGATGTAATAGGCAGCGATTATCCCAAAATGCTTAGTCTTGCATTAGTAATTAACCTTTCAACTAATACTTCTATTTAAACACAGGGGCGAGTGCAAATGCAGGGAACACTGGCCATGGCGATGACTGTTTATAAATCAGTCATGTTAATTACCTTTTTGGCAGGAGCTGATAGTTGCCCTTAAAGTCTTCGCCCTGCCCAGCTAAAGCGTGCAATTGGCTGGCTTGCTAACAGCAGCCCACTTTGCGAAAACAGGAAATTGCCTTTCCCACGCCGCCCCCAGTTTTTCGCCGAGCGCCCTCTGCACCTGTCGAAAGGTCGCCCGCGATTGAGTTCCATTAGCTAGGCATTACACAGCACGCAAAAATGTATATGGCGCAGTCTCCCATTTCAAAACAGCAAGGTCTGCCTGTTATTGATTGAAGCAACGCCAACACCATTACAGATGGAGGAAAACAAATGTGTTGGCGCGTGAGCCATTGACGCTCAGATTGCTCGACATTCAGAAGACCGTTTACCATTAGAAAGAAACGTTAAATGGGTGTCCATTGTTCAGAGTTTATCAACGTGCCCTATTTAATGCTCAAAAATGCTCATGTAAAAAGGACAACAGTTCAAACCAAATTTTAAAAGCCTTGACAGGAACTTAATATATTGTGCTGCCACTGCCAACTTGCCACTTATTCATATGGCAGCTTGTGATGATATATAGCTCCCTGCTGCGTGTGCCCCAATTCACGGATCAATAATTGTACCTACTACTACCAATGTATGTGCATATGTGTGCGTGTGAGTCAGCAGAGAGAGAGAGAAGAGCGAGTGTGTGAGGTGTCTTGCAGGGGGGGTGGGGGGGGTAGGCTACAGCGGAGGGTGTGAGGTGCCCCTCTGTGCCGGAACCTTGGAGAGGGTGATTACTGACGGGTCATTACTCCAGAAAGCTCTCCAGTGTGGGAGTGGAGCACTGAGATGGTCCACAGGATCTGCAGGTGTGTGTGTCCTCCAGCAGAGCCGAGTGCACCGGGGGTAACGCCTCCATCCCAAGTGGCAAAAGAGCTTGATGACACCTCATTTCACAAGCTGCCAATAGAGACCACATGAGGTCCCGGCTGTCTTTAGGGGCATCGCATAATCCGTCTGATTCGCAGGGGTTTGAAGCCACCTGAGACAAACACCGTGATCAGATTGGCACACGGGAACTCTCACCCTCATCCCGCCTTCACATGACAGCCATCTTAGTCGAAAGGTAAATATTTCCCTGCTGAAAGTCTTTTTTTGGTGCATGTGGACACAGTTGGACTCCAGTCAGGTACGCTCGAGCGCTGAATCAGTGGTGGTGTGATGGGGAGTTAGGAATTTAGAGTGGCCGCACTGGAGATAGTAAAACGTTGACTCCAAGGAATCTCTAGAGAATGTTGCATGTCGGACATATAGTCTATAGTTAACCGTGACAAGGAGTGGCTCGCAAAAGCACATTTGGCCATACAAATACACATACCTCATTGACGATCCAGTTGCTGGTGCTTCAGGGAGCCAAAAGATGCTCTTGTCTAGAATGACAACAAGGTAGTGGCGCACGCTTGGTGTTATTACAGATTAATTACAAAGCTGGGAGTTCTGTTTATGGGCCCAACAGCAGGCCTGGGATCATAAAGCACCTATAAAAGCAACTTGAGAGCCTGGGTGAAGGCTTCATGCTGAGGGACGTGGGCAAACTAGGGAATGTTCACTGCCATTTCCGCCCCGACCGACTGCACATGCATACTCATGTCGACACGCAAACTCACGTGGGTATCCGAACACACACTCACGCTCATAGCCACGCGCGCGTACGCATGCATACAAACGCATTTCCACACGCACATGTCCAAAACGCATATTGACACGCGACTACGTTACGATAATGATCAGAGTTAACAATAATATTGGGCCTCCTCATTCCAATGCATGAATAATGGGTGAGTGGCATCCAATGTCAGGGTGGTAACACCACCTGAGAAAAGGCTCAATGGAAAGCGTGGATTAACGGTAAATTATTTTGGGAAGCGCTTCAAAGCAGGACAGGAGAGGGGAGAGTAGATCTGGTGCCATGAAGAAACGTCTGACGTCGAGCAGCGGCGCTGTTCTAATGCAGACCTGGCACTGCCAGCATGGACCAGGCGGTGCCAGCCAAATGTAAACGGAACCCTCATTTGTAATAGACTTTGTAGCAATGCCAAGGTTCAGTGCAACTTAAATAGCTATTTTTCAAATCCAAATATGCCAGTATGCTCTGTGATGTTTAATTAGGAATAATTGTTTCTTATGTTTTTCCAAAAAAAAAAGGGAAAAAGGTTTGTTTCCCATCTTGTCTTGGGATTCTAGAAGGTAAAGGAAAGTCTGGATGCTACAGGTAACAGAAGGCTCCCTCGCTTGTTCACTCATTCCATTCACATTATCACGACAGATTCTCCTCAGAGAGAAACTCTTACAGTGAGAAGATCATTTAAACCTTTTTTTCAAATCCCCCCCAAAATGTAGGAATTGATTATGAACCGATGATCAATCAATTGAAACGTCAAAAAACGATGGAAAAGATCCAGTCGAAACGGGTGACGCAACCCGTGAAAGAAATTGGCGTAAAAGTCAGGCAACCTTCTCATGATTGGGTATAGATCCCCAGACGTGTGTGTTTACTGGCTCGCTGCGTCTCTGTAAATGTGCTTGTTGGCCAATCTTCATCAGTTGACACGCCTGCAAAACAAGTAGGAGCCCCATAACCAGCACCGGCGTGATGAACCCTCGGCAACTGGGCTCTGTGTTCGCTTCCCGCTAGAGCGCACAGACAGGAGCTGCTCTCTTTCCAAATGGGTCCATTCTCTAAACTAGGTCACCCTTAACAACGGTCTCCAGCCAGGCCAGAGTTTTTGCCAATGCAAAAACTGTTTTAATTCCCAGTGTGAAGCATATACTTCCTTTTTTATTTTTTTTTATTTTTTTTTACTGCAAATACAGGACACTCTTGACTAAAATGCTGTCATTCTGTCTGCAGAAAATCACAGCTGGTCTACTCTCAGCCCCAGAAAGGGTTGAAATGAATTTGGTTCCTATTTTCATGCTTGGTAATAATAAGACATAGCTGTTACCTTGGCAAAGCGAGATAGCCTTGGGGATAGGGGACCATTTTGAGAAAGGAACCACAATGCTGCTGTTGTTTGAAACCTGTGCCAAACCCCGCACAGGTCTACTGCAAACATTCACCCTGACGTTAGAGAAGGGGCTTAACTAAATGAAGAGAGTTTACCAAAACCGTGACAAAAAAATAAACCATTACACCTTTAAAACACAAAAAAACAAACAAATAGTCTGAAAAATTGCAGTGCAACAAAAAGCCTGCCATTTCCAGGCTCAGTTTGATTAATGTTTTTTTCTGCCTAATAAAAGGTTCACAAACCATCTGTTTTTCTCCCTAATGCCTTGCCCAAAGGTTTCTCCTTCCTATTTCAGGCACAGGGCCAACTGACATTCCTCTTCCTTTCTCTCTCTCTCTCTCTCTCTCTCTCTCTCTCTCTCTCTCTCTCTCTCTCTCTCTCTCTCTCTCTCTCTCTCTCTCTCTCTCTCTCTCTCTCACACCCTCCCCTCTCCCCCTCCCCCTCTTTACCTCCCTCACTCGCCATTTTCTCTCTCACTTTTCCTCGAGCCCCGGTAAACAAGCCCCCTCTCTTTTTAATCTTGCGGTGCCATTTCCTACTCATCGTTATGCATATTCATTGCCAGTAAACATTTTCATCGACTACATTTAATCTCTTCCACTAGCAATTACCACTGACTGTTGTTCTGTAGTGCAGAAGGGCCGGCATTTCCCTCTACCAACAGCTGGGCTGCAGATGGGGCCTCCAGCCAAACGCACAAAATAAAAATTTACAAGATGCCAGTGGAATTTATTTAGGAAGGAAGGCTTTTTTGTTGTACACCCCCTTTCTCCCCTTCCTCTCTTCCCAGTTTTGGTGTTCTCATGCGGACTCCTTCTCTCTCTCCGTGCCCCTCTCTCCATCTCCATTTCCGATGTTCTCGCCTTTCCGATTGTGCGGGAGCTACAGAGGTGTCTCTCCCCCCCCCCCCCCCCGGGTGTGAAAATGGCGGCCGAGCCACTGACATTTAATCAAAGGGGTCATGGAGGCAGCGCTGCAGTGAAAAGGGAAAGTGAAAAAAAGCAGGTGGGTATTATTAGGAGGGTGCCAGTGTCAATTTGAGGGAGAGAGGCTTGACTGCCCCCCAGTCCTCTGTACCTGACCATGCATATGGATGAGAGGTGCAGCACGCACACACGCGTGCACGGGAGAGGGAGAGAGAGAGAGAGAGAAAGAGAGCGAGAGAGAGAGGAGGGAGGGGGTTGCTTCGAAGAATGTTACCCCTCTGTAGATGTATGCAGGTGTGTTTTCTCCGGCCAGCTGTCCACTCTCTCCCTCAGCCTCTTGTGCATTTGTGAGAGGAGAGGAGAGGAGGGAAGAAGAGAGGAGCGGAGAGAGAGTGAGTCATCCCCAGGGGGCAGTGTTAGTCCTTCACTGTTCCAGACTCCACTTCCTAACCCTATCCTCCATAAGGGCTTCCACTAACACCATAAAGGAGGAAGTAAATCAACTTGTACACGCACGCCAGCGCACACGCACATCGCACACGGCTTTTTTGAAAAAACACGGCACACACGGTATATAAACCTTTCCAGTCGAGGCCTGGGAGGAGTAGGGGGGAAAGAGAAGGTCCCTGTCCCCTCTGGGCCCCTCCCCAATCCAGGGCAGCTCTCTGGGGCAGGAAGGAGAAGGGATCCGCTGTTTAATATTGTAAGGAATACAGGGACCCTGGCAGATGGAGGGCAGGGGGGGAGGGGAGAGGAGGAAGAAGCGGGGCGGAGGACTGTGCATTAGGGACAACCTTACTCCTGACAGTGACAGTCATCCCCATCTCCCTCTCTTACTAATCACAAACTCTCTCTCTCTCTCACACACACACACACTTCTTTCCTCCATTGAAGGTTAAACCCAAGTCGCTCCATGGGGCACAGGGAGAGGCAGGTGAATGAGAAGGCAAGGGGGGAGACAGAGCAACTCTATAATGTAGTAACCAGTAGAAGCATTGTGAAGGTATATTTTTCAGTTTCAGCCGTGAAGAAAAAATGACCGGTTTTCTGCTCTCTCTGTCGCTTCCTCTATTTGTCCCTATTTTGCCTCGCTTTCCCTCTCTCTCTCTCCTTTATCTATTTATCTCTCTCAAACACACAAGCCCCAGTTCCTACCCTAACCCACAGCCCCCCCCCCCCACACACACACACAGACACACACACACACCACCATCCCATCCATTGCCACCTCCCCCCCCCCCCCCTTGCTCCCCAAACCCCAGCTGAAGCCCTTCAAAGGCCTAACTGTAACTTGTGGGCAGCGCAGGGTGCCAAGGACTGCACCGGGCACCGCGGCATGCGGGCGTCCCCCTCGCCACCGGAGGCTTTTGGTCCCCATCTGCACGGCGTACACCAGGAGAGCCGCTCTTTGTGTTGTCGTGCGCTCGACCAGACACAGTCAGAACCCTCCAGGCCACAAGACCCCGTGACTCCCTGGCCCCCGGGCGGGGTGGAGGGGGAAAGGGGGGGGGGGACGGGGGTCAGCAGGGGGGGGGGGGCGCTCTCCTGGAAAACCTTGCCGCCTGCCGCAGGTGCTGCCCGACTTTGTGGTGGCGACGCGCGGCGCTCGGAATCCGGGGAGAGCTTGACAGGAATCTAAAATAAGCGCTTTCTCTGGTTCCAGCCAGCCACCTGTGAACAAGTAAGTTGGCCGATATGGTGAAAAATCGCTATGTGGAGCAGCAGGGAGCAAGCTGGCGTGTACAGTATACAAACACACACACACATAAACACACAAACCATTTAAAAAGGACCTGGACTGTTGTTTAAAAGGACTGTTGTTTAAAAAAAAAATTGTTAAACACTCATTGCATTGTTGATGCCAAAGACAGGTGAACAGAGTAGCTGTAAAGGATTAGGACGGAAAATA
This sequence comes from Osmerus mordax, assembly GCF_038355195.1. Classification (NCBI taxonomy): domain Eukaryota; kingdom Metazoa; phylum Chordata; class Actinopteri; order Osmeriformes; family Osmeridae; genus Osmerus; species Osmerus mordax. The sequence continues at coordinate 5,475,873 of NC_090069.1, read as the reverse complement.
CCCACGTAAGAATACTGCGCACCTGTCTGTTTAGCGCAGAGGTTAGGTTATGTACAGTAGTGTTGATGAAATAGAGGACCTCAAAGCTCCCCTCGCTGTCTGAAGCAGTTCCCACTGGGAACTGAAATGATAACAACGCTAATGGAAGTTTAGAAGTCGTCCAGGGGTCATGTTGGCGCGTTAAAAAGGCTGCAGGATGGAAAAACATAAACTAACAACGCACCTTACATTACTGTACGTGTCAAGCATGTTTGCTGTTTTATGGTTCCAGCCTCTCTGTTGCTCCGCAGCAGCTGAATAAATCACTCACTTCCTGGAAGTATTTTCCCAGTGTTCCACAGCTTGTCAGGGGTTACTGTGTTGTGTTCCTGGTCCAGGCTGTAAAACAACACTAAACCCCACCACTCTGTGGCACTACCTCTCCTCCTTTTACCCCCAGTGGAACTCCAGAACCACAAACAGACAAGTGTGTTAAACGTCCACAACTGACTCCGCTTCGACGTTGCAATGTTTACACGCCCACCCTGAAGCCTGCAGATTTGTTTCATTTTTTATAAAAGAGTATTTTATTATCGTCATAAGGCACAGAAGTGTATGTACTACATCTTGTCTGTATTTTCGACATTCGTAACATTTGACTGCTACACCGTTTTGTAATCTTTTTTTTTTTTTTTTTACATCGTGTGAGAGGGAGTCATCTGCTGGGTGTTCCGGGCACCCGAGTAGACCCTGTCTGGCACACAGACCTGATCACATCTGTCCACCGCCAGACTCCAGCTGGGCTGGATGGGAGGGTACTACCCTGCAGACACACACACTGTGGGAGGAGCCAAAAGGTGCCACCTGTAACCATGGCAGACAGTGGGAGGAGCCCAAAACGGAGATATGGTCAGAGGAGGAGCCCCCCTGGTTGTCACGCGGTAGAATCTGCGTGTGTAGTTTACACCTGGTGAGCAACCGAGACACACACACACACACACAGTCACAGAAGTGTCCTGAGCCGCAGATGAAGGAGAGGGAGCGTGGGTTTGGAGAGCGCTCACGATTGGCTGGCTTGGCCTTTTGATCCCGTCACAGGCCCATTAGAGAGCTCATGTGGACGGGAGCCCACCTCTCCTGCACTCGCAGTCTGACCGCAGATGGCCCGTCAGCTACTGCCATTAGGTTTGGTTTCATCAGAGGTTGTTGTTACTCACGTCGGCTTCGAGGACGGTGACTAGCACCGGAATCGCTCTCCACTATGTCCGCGTGCAAACAGGGATGTTCATGTACTTACAGTGACTGCGCCCCTCCCCCATTCTGAACCCCCCCAACATGTGTCTTGTATCAGGATGCTTCTGAGGTTATATATATACATATATATCCTGATCATTCTCAAGTGAAGATTTTCCCTAGAGGGGGGTCTGCCGTTGACAATCCTCACACCTTCAATCCACCATCGTCTTCCATACCGCAGAGCTGGGAAGGCTAGCACCTTATTCCTGCTGGTGTTAAGGGTCTTTGTATTGTGAACGGCGTTCTTCAAATAGGCGTCGCTCTGCCAAGTTTGCTTTTAATGACAACAAGGATTTCAGGAATTGATGAGGAGTGAAACATGCCGGAAGAGGTGTCTGTGTAACGTAAAAACGGAGTCAGGTGGCTGAGCGGTTAGGGAATCGGGCTAGTAATCAGAAGGTTGCTGGTTCGATTCCTGGCCGTGCAAATTACGTTGTGTCCTTGGGCAAGGCGCTTCACCCTACTTGTCTCGGGGGGAATGTCCCTGTACTTACTGTAAGTCGCTCTGGATGAGAGCGTCTGCTAAATGACTAAATGTTTAAAAAAAAAGAACACACAGGCCTTTTTGCATCTCACGCCGTTCCTTCGACCCAGAAACGAGTTGATCCTTCTTAGGATCAGGTCGTCCTGAAGAAAATCATTGCCGTGCCAAAAAAACGAAAAACCATCCCATCGATCCAAAGTCGTTACTCCCTCTCCCACTCGCCAGTCAGTTGAGACTTTCCATCTTTTGTACCTCAGCACTTTTTAGGGGTTCAAACACACCCATTAAAACAACTAGAAAACAGCCACTTTACGTTCATTATTAACCTTTGGAGTATTGGTTGTAATGAGTGTCTCTTCTAAACCAACGCTTGTAAAAACGCCAATGGCCGCAAGCGCAGCCCCCCTCAGAGTGCATTGTTTCAGAGCCTCTAATGGTTTTAATAATGTTTATGAGTGTGTGTGAAGGTATTTTCCCAGCAGCTGTTTCCATTCTCTGGGAAGTGGCTTTGGTCTCTGGACTTTGGAGGCAAAAAAAAAAGGTCTTTAAACTAACAGATGTGTCAGTGCTGCAGGTTGCGAGCAGTGATGCGCCAACAAGGGAGCGCTGAGGTTTTTTCAACCCCCCCTTCTCTCTCACGCTAAGCGTCTAATCCAACGCAGCTTTAGCAACCTGCAGAGCCGGTGTCGCTGCCTTGTGCCACACCCGGGACCGCTTGGATAAACCTGCGTCGAGGGGGCCTCGCTGGCCCCGCGGCCCGTCACCTGACAACTACAGTACCACTGTAATCCCTGGTTATTAAATCTCCGGGAGGAGAGGGGGGGGGGGGGGAGCCCGGGGGTATTTCAGCAGCTCGTCAGTGTTTAAAGGGGGGAGGGAAGGGGGGGGGGGGCACTCAGGAGTGCCTCGGTGCTCACACACCTGTGTCAACCCCTTTATGACTGACAGGATGACACGGCCACAGTGACAGAAGTGCATCTGTTATGAGGCTCTGAAGGCTACACCACTCGATTGTCAGAGCTCATCTCTCTCACAGTCTTTCACCTTCTCCGCGTGTAATAGTCGTGCCTCTTGAGCGAGGCATGCAAACCGGCTCAAACTGTCTGTGAGGTGCGGGGCCGATGCCGTCTCCACCTTGTGAGGGAGGGGAAACTTCTGTCAAGTTCATGAATGAAAAAATGGTGAGAGTTTAAAACACATGACCACATCCCATGTAAGGAACCATGCGTGGAAGGGGTTCACAAAATATCTCCCGCTTTGACCATTTGAGGATATCCCCAACTGCCCTCCATCACCCAGCTCTCAGTGACCATGTCCCTGCATGGTTGATTCCAACCATGAGATGACGTCACCCTGGCAGAGGCCTGTGGGTAATTAAAATGTCCGTCTCTCACCACAACAACAGGGTTCTGGTGAGCGACTCTCCAGCAAAAGACAACAGAGAGGAGCTGTGTCATTCTCAAGGTTACTCCTGCAGGGCTGTTTAGGGAAGGCTGTTTCTACCGCACCGGCCCAGAGCTGGGTGGAGAGGGAGGGCGAGGGTAGCCAGCTCCACCCTCAGCCCTTGGCAGATATAGTCAAGACGGCAGCGGGGGAAAAGCATTCTGACCTGTAATTATACAACCTTCCCCCCAGCCCGCAGCTGAATAACAGAGAGAAAGGCCCGGGCTCTCTTCAGGGTTTTGGACGTCGGTTTCTCCGGGTTTTCGAGTCGAGCCTCGTCGGTCTCGAGGAGGACGCAGGCGGTGGCCTCCAGGGGACCCCGAGTTGAAGCCGGTGGCTCCCTGTTTCCCCCACGATGCCACGGGTCCACGCCAATCGCGACCACACCACAATATCAGCTCTGCTGCAGCGGGAGAAAAATGTGGGAACCCTAAATGTGTGTAATTAAAGGATTGTTCCGCTCTGAAGGTGCAAATGATGAAGAGGGATAAGGGTAACATCTGCAAATGTGGTGCGAGTGCCAAGACAGGCAAACAACCAACCAAGAGCCTGCCAGTAAGCGTCACGGGCCACACAATGGATCGTTAGGCAATTTGTTCAGAGAAATAATTTGCATAGGGAGATCAAATGTAAATGATTTCACACAGTTTATTTGACACATAGAAGTGGCGCAACCACTGAGAGGATTTATCTTTTGTTGTTTTTCCCTGTGAGATTAAATCTCTTGTTGACTGTGTTGACTTTGGGTCTTTCGGCTGTTTGGAGCAAGAGAGTTCGCCGAGCCGTTTTGAGCTTCTTCCTGTTGGAAGACATCTCGACATCTCACTGTCGAAACATGCCATGTGATACAGCCTGTCTTGTTTTCACAGCTTACCCCCCCCCCACCCCCCTCCCACACACACACACTCCCGCACCCCCACCCCATCTAAAATATTCCAGCTTTTGTTTTTCAGATGACCTTGCTGTGTGATCATCGGTGCTGTATTTCTTTGACCAAAGTAAACAAGCAGAGGTAGTCTGAGAGACCTGATACGCTCCGAGGACTTCATTGGAACCCCCCACCTCAACCTTCCTTTCCGAAAGGTGGCACATGATCACTAGTGGTGCAAGTGCAATGGAGGTGGTTGGAGGACTGTACTTGAATGAAAAATTTGAATGAGGAAAGTTTCCCTCTCTCTCTCTCTCTCTCTCTCTTTTTTCTTCTCTTTCTTCATGTATTCATTGATCTTTTTAGTAATAATAACAAGGATAAGGCTTGAAGACACGCACTGGCCTCATTCACCAAGGTTTTAGCTCATGCTGATGGTACATTTCCAAACGGGAGACCAGGGTTTGAATCTCACCTTGGTCAGATGAAGAAAGAACTACAGTGCAAAATCGAAAGACGCTATCGGGACATTCCGTCCTTACCACCGAACAGCCAGTCTCCCTCACCCTCTTGGTGTTTGCGTGCGATTTCATCAGTGATTTGCCTCCCATGGTTTGCTTGATGTGTCACTAATGGATCTCCAATTTATCACTATTCGAACATCTTCATGCTTCACTCCATTAAAAAGAAGTCAGTCACAGCTTCGCCCCACTCCTGAGAAACAACAGCAAACATTGAACCCAGACACGCACGGTCCCCCCATGGGGTGATGGGGGCGTTCTCTCTTTGATGTTGACACATGTTACGAATAAAGTTTTTTTCCTTCAAATATTGAGGCAGTAATTCGAGGAACGGAACGAGGAAGGCATTTCTCCATCCGCATTTCGATCGAGGCCGCAAGTTCGATCTCGCCCGCTTTGGAAGTCAACGAACAGAGCAACCAACTGGAAAGAAGGAGGAAAAAGAACTTCCGGAATCTTCTTGTCGTCCAGTGAAAATCCTCTGCTCCTCCCTGCCACGGGTTGACTTGTATCTGTGATTGTGGTGTTTGTGTGCTCAAAGGACCTCGGGGGCCTCCGTGTTTCCTCTGTCAGAAGGCCTTGGGGCCTCGCTGCTCACCCTGACCTGGAAAAACATGCAGGAACAACACAGAGCCCGTTCACTGGCTGTGTCGGTTGGTTTCACAGGTGTCACCCATGTTGACTATGATGTGTCTAATTTTACAGCGGGACCACAGTTAGCAGCAGGCTTCTGGGGTTTGTGGAGGAGGGATAATTGGTTTGGGTCGATTCCCCAAGCTGCCCTCTGAAGCAGGAGAGGAAGGGGGGCAGACACCCTACGGGGCAAGGCCCAGCTGAGCTCCTCCTCCACCAAAGGGTTAACCACCCACCTAGACCCGCAGCCTACCCCGAAGTCACTAAGGAGAGGACTGGTGAACTCTACAGATTCATCAAACACACCCCGAAAAATGTCAGCCATCAGCTCCTACAACTTTATTGTTGACAAAACCCCCGTAAAGAGATATTTCTTTCCTGGGCGGTGTTTTTTGTTATGCAATGTAGGATCAGACAGAGATTACGACAATCTGCTCACTAAAGGTGCTGATTAAATTTGGGCGCTAATTCCTCCCCATGAATGACCTTTTGTTTATATCAACCCACAGAAGGTACTTAGACGGTGGTGCCAAATAATACATTTGCATCCAACAGTTAATGATGCATATTCATTAAAACAAGTAAGACATTTTAGCTGTTAATTTAAAAAATGACGTGTGCGACTATGAGCACTGCGGTGAAATCTCCCTTAAACATTTATTTATATCACAAAGGATTTCAAAACCCACGGCACAGTCCTCTAGGGAAAAATGGAGAAACAGAGAAATGAAGACTGGCAGACAGGGACAAATAAAGACAGCGAGACAGGCAGAAACCCGGCAGACAGACAGGGAGAGCTGAAGACAGACAGGCAGACAGACAGCGAGAGATGAAGAGAGACAGGCAGGCAGACAGGGAGAGATGAAGACAGGCACACAGGGAGAGCTGAAGACAGACAGGCAGACAGACAAGGAGACACAAAGACAGGCAAGGCCGTGGGAGGTGAAACGGGCAGACAAGCAGACAAGGAGAGATGAAGACAGACAGAAAGGCAAACAGGGTGAGAAGACATGCAGGCAGACAGGGAGACATAAAGACAGACAGGTGGAGGGGAACGGAGCGTCTTCTGTGCCATGAGCCATGCTTCTGTGTCTAGAGTGGCCGGCACGTTCGTTTTCATCACAGAACTGGACATGCTAGGGGTCGGCAAATCGAGCAGCAGGCCCGAGCGTCACATCCATTCAGATTCATTTACCATCTCGAAAAATAAATATTTAGCAGTCAGTCAGTCAGCGTTTGAACGCTTCATCGAGCTGGATCATTCACTGCAGTCGGAGTAACCTGGAAGGTATCGGGGAACGTGTGTCCTTCAGGGTTGGGTGGACTCCGACTGGCCTGCCCCCCCTCCCTCCCTCCCTCACAGGCCCTCCCACTTGAACAGAGTAGAGGGGGTGCACAGCACACCTGCTCTAAAACACTGAAGCAAAAGAGCATCCTGGATGGTTCTCCCCTCAGCTACCGTAGCTATGTGTACAGTATATACCCAGGAGTGGCAGGTACACATGCTTTCCTAACACATTGTTTTATGAGAGTCCAAAATATCAACTCCATCGTAAGTAACATGTCTTGGGTGTAACAGTGTGTACGCTGTTATAACGTGAAAGGTATCTTTTCATCGAAACCAAAATAACGTTCAAACTCTATTAGCCCCTCTGAAGTCATCTTAGTCATCGCCCCATCTGAAAAAAAGTTCTAAAGGAGTTGTGGTCTGAAGAAAACGCAACCGCCTATGTCAGCTGACACACTAACGTAGGAGTGCCAGAGCCTGCTTTGAAGTGGAAACTGTCTTTTAATAGAACATCAGAAAAGACCACACACCCCACGATTGGATCGCATGTGGTCAGAATAAAAGCTTCTTCAGAGGATCCATCAGAATAGCCTCCTGTTCATCCGCTTCCAGATCTTTCTGAGGTCTGTGGCATTTCTCCACACCAGTGTTATTTTGAGCCAGACCCTGCTGAGCTAGCAAGACTTCCCTTCAGCATAATGGTCACAGTCAAAGAACTCTTTACAACAATTCTGGGGTAACTTCAAGTGAAGGTACTGTACAGTACAAGAACTTTACTGGATGCTAGAATTTGCATCACAAGGAAAGTTGACCTGGAATTATTCATTCATTCACTGTACAAATTACTTGAGAGTGTGTGCTTGCCAACATACTATGTAGTTTTCAAATGCAATGAATTTGAACCCCAAATACTTAGGATTAGTTTGCAAGATACTCATTGGTTTTAACACCTCGACATATTGCATTTGTTGGCAATTCGGCAACACGACAGATTTCATTTAAATCCCTGACTTTTAAAAGCTGTTTTTCACTCATTCATGGCTAGATTTGTTCCATCCTCATGCAACTCCTCCTTCTCTAAAATAGTACTTCCTTTTCATGACCAGTGCACTATTGAGAGAAAAAAGTGTGCCCTGGAATTGAACCTATTTCCTGACCTCAGTGGTACAGCACTATACCTGTACAAACCACTGTGCCATCTGCTTGGCATCCTGTTCCCAAGAACACCTTGTAGGGATGAAAACGTCTTGAAAAAGCTGTGGGCTGCTGACCACCATTTTGGAATGACCAAAGCCTGTAGAAGAGGACACATTTCTTTCATTGCTTAGACTGGAGATGCCTGTGGTCAGTGCTCCCTGGGAGGACCTTAGGGGAAGAATGTGGTGTAACTCTATCCCTGAGTGCAGGCCCTAGCACAGTCCCTGGCCGTTATCAAAGGGTATTAGCCCTGTTTTACTGTTCCTCTTCTTTTCCCACTGCTCTCCACAGCTGCGGTCTTCCACAGGTGTTTGGCAAACCAAATGTTTTGAAGGCAGAGGGGCTGTATGTGTTTATATCATTAATTCATTCCAATGACTCAACCCTGAGTACCACAATATCCAGTTTTTAAAAATGCACTCCCCTCTCTCCCTTTCTCTCCATCTTTATATCTCTAGGCTTGTTACTTTTTGTGTTTTGCAAATAGTGAATCGTTGATTTATCGGTCTAGTATTCTCTTCATCAGCTCGTTGAACATCCTGAAATGAGACGAACAACATCCTTACTTCTAACATCAAGCCTAAATAAGAGGTAAGGCTGGGAAGGGTTGTGGCTTCCATATGTCAAAGACAACTGAATGTTCTGTGTCAAACTGATTAAATACACTTTCACAGCTCAGTACAGACAAAACATGACCAACCGTGCACATGTTTGCAAAACCACGAGGGCTAGCTTGTTCTTCATCTTGTTTATATTACTATCTCAGCTCACATACCAAATAATGTTTTGTCTTTAGCTTTCATCAAACAGGCATTTAGTGTGCCATAATGCACTGGTGCCCAAGGGGGTCTTGTATTTTACATTATGGGGGAATAACAGATATTTACTTGAACCAACACTGTGAAACTACAATGTTTATAAAAGATCTGTCCCTTTTATGTCTTGCCATGTGACCGCTAATACTTTACAGAGACGGCTCAGTGGCAGTGCTTATTTGGCCACTAATTGTGGTATAATAACCTAAGGTTACCCATGTAATACCCCTGACCCACTAAGACCCAACACAGACTCTAATAAGCACAGATTCAATGTTGTAGCCTTTGATTAAATCTTTCAGCCACGCAACCCCCCCCCCCCCTTGCCGCTGCCCTCTCCCCCCCACGCCCCCCCCTAGAACCACACAAGACACGCACAACATGCACATGCACACACACACACACACACACACAAACATCAGTCGAGTGCCTCTGTTATGGGAGCCCAACCTCAAATTTAAATGACCGCCTGTCCCTGCCTTTGACACAAATCTCAAAAAACCAATAGCATTGACCCAATGTCATGTCACCACCAAACTTTTTTTTTTTTTTTTACCGCCCATCTTTATGATGAAGTATAACTATCAAAACACTGATGATGAAAACCTGAAATCTTCTTTGCAGAGGAGCGCTTTCTGTCAAGATTCTGTGCCACAGGCTTAAAGGCTTAGTGTGAGTCTTTGGCATGTCCTTATTAAAAAGCTGAAAGGTATTGCTTTTTAACATTTGTTGTAACATAACTATAAATAGATGTGGCTATTCAATATCCTACATGCAGCCCTTCTTTTTTATTATGTTGAAGTACAGATAAGGATTTCTTTATCAAGCTGTACATTGTATCCAAATATAATCCTTATACAAGAGCATTTGATTCATGGACCATCTTGGATGTTAGAAATATGGCGTTTGTTTTTAAAGAGTCTACAGCAGGTGAAATGTTGTGGGCACACATCTATAGATTTGTCTTAATACAGTGAGCAGTCATTGTTGTAATCAGGAATAAACTTAGTTATGTCTACAAAAAAGAAATTCATAAAACAGTGCTGAAGATGGACAGAGAATCACTTGGCTATACCTTTTACCGAAGGTGTAATAAACATATCCTATAAAATAACTAAAACTTGTGAACAGACCGTTTGAACATTTACTGCAAAGTATCTCCTGCCTCTGATCCTGAAGACCAATCTTCTGCTTCTAGTTGACGTCACCTGGCTTCGAGGATGACGTATGCCCCGGATGTGGACGGAACCAGGGACAGTGATGCATGCGCCTCGGTGACACATGCGACAAGCTAGACTAAAGCAATGGAAAGTGGCCAGCTAGCTTGGTAGCTAACTACTTGGAACCCGAAAACAAGGGAAACAGTGTCATATAAGGCGATTTCTGGATGTACATCTACGTTTTGCTGCAAGTTGATATTAACTGGAACGCCTGTGGTATTTTCAAGCAAATGTAGCCGCTAACATCGTTGTCGGATATAGATTTTGGCTGGCCCCAGCTAGCAGCAGTCAAAGTCGTCAGCTATACCTTAGTTATTACACAGTTATTGAGCAAATAAAAGACATACACATTTGTGGATTACAGTAGCTACAAAGAAAGGTAAATTTCATTTATTTTTATAATGTTGGTGCAACTTCCTAACATGAACATCGCTACTACGAAGTACGTTGATAGGGCTGTGTTGAAGTGCATGGAAGTATATTGCAGCTAAGTTAGCCACCAAGTCAAATCACCGCATTTCCCCAAGTTCATTATTTTGTGTACATTCTTAACTGTTTTTAGATAGCAAGATATAGTTTTAAACATGCTTTTCATACATCGAAAGTGGGATGCAATGATCAAAGCATCTTCATGACCATGGCAAACTTTTGGATGATCATGTCTCCAGTTATAATAGATCAATACGGGCTGTCATACACAGTTGCTTGAGTTTGGAGTTGGCACATGTGAAGTTCAGTTCACGTCCACAGCAACCCCAAGAATTCCGTTGTCCCCCCAAATAGACACGCACAAGCTTCATTTATTACGCGACAAAAAGTTAGCTTGTCCAGAAAGCCTAGTGCCAGCTGCCAGGCATGCTTACCAGTTAAATACCATTTTGCATTCGTTGTTTTATCTACCATGCGAATTATCACGGAGAATAAATATATGTCATGCCAAACAGCTGTAGTAAGGCAGTCCGAAATGTCGTCTGCTAAAACGCAGCCTTGCAGGCTGCTCTTTCGCAACAAGGTTCCTGCACATTCGGTGCAAGTTTGATTACATTGTTTGGCTAAATATTATGTGTGCGCTTAAATAACCGCGGTTTGCTTGTCTATTTGATGGCTAATGTAGACTCGATATCAAATAAGTCCTTGTAGGTTGATAGCCTAGAGCTCCGGCCCCTCGGTTTTTGCTGGCGTTACTTGCAAACGCTTTGAAAAACAAGTGAGGAAATGTACGCTAGAGTTGTACAAAACATATCCATGGAATAAGGCGTTATATGCTTATGTATGCAGGGTGTGTTGGTTGTTGTTTATGTATATAAAGAACATCAACTAATAAACAGATAATCAACAACTAATATAAAATAGTATTTATTTGCGGTGGATAGTAAATGTTAGCCTACTAACACTGACTTCTGTTTTAATGGTGGCAATCGATATACATAAAGGGTAGCTAGGTGGCTGTCTATAGACGGTATAAGCTGTTCGGTGCCACGCACATGGGTTACCCCGACTAGGCACTGTGTAAGCAGCAAACTAATAAAAAGTCCTCTTAAATATTACATTACATAAAATGATATTTACAGACATTCGGTTATACTACAGTTGTCTGATTGGTCTGCAAACTGTCAGCTTCATTACAATTTTGTTGCTGTCTTTTATGCGTTATGCCTTATTTATTTATTTTCTTTGCACGGGATTGCCACTTTTTGATCTCACGGCTAAACTGCGTTATGCACTGAGCTGGACCTGGGCAAGATTCACGTAATTTTCTTCTAACTATTATATTTCACTGGAATGGTCAATTTTGTGAAACCCCTGTTGCATAATGATGAGCTGAGAAAGAATAGGTTCAAACGCAAAGTGGAATCTTGCGACTCCGGTCATCTGTGGATTTTGAGGAAGATCTGAAATAGTGATTAGGTTCCCGTCCTATCACTGAGAGAACTGGCGTCTTCTGACCGCAATTTGTTTCCATGTTTTTAGGTTTGTGTGATTTTGCTAAAATGCATCACCAACAGCGAATGGCTGCCTTAGGGACAGACAAAGAACTAAGCGACTTATTGGATTTCAGTGCGGTAAGCATTTGTTACTATATAGCAATGACTAAACCGACCTAACGTCGACTGTTTACATTTTGATATGCATAGCCTCATAATTTGCCATCATTGAGGCACATGAAAAGTGCTTTTTTTCACTATACGTCTGTAACATCACGTAAACAATTTGACTGAAGAAAGTTATAGCAATTGTGGTGTCTATTGAGTGTTTTCTCCAAAAACATGTGCAGAAAAATATGATATTGCAATAGTAATTTTGTTGTCTTATAGATGCGAAACAGCGATTTGAAAATGTTCCCAACATCAATGGTAGTATATCCCATTTTAAGTATTTTTTTCTTGTTTCATTCTGTTTTAGACTACACAATGTTGTATTAGTTTGCCCCTGTCGTACTCACTATTGCTGCGGCAGCGTTGACAGCAGATTTGACAGTCAAGTGCATACAGGAGAAATGATAGACATCAATTTATCACAAAGAGATTTTTACACTGTTCCAATATGTGTGTCATATTTTGAATAGCGTTTAATTCAACCTTTCTCTGACCTGCTGATAGTTGGCTAAATTGCCTTTTGTATACTCTAAGTAGTAGAGTGTTCGGAAGTTTGGACAGGAAATGGCCCTCTACCCGGCCATGTTTTCTTGAACCAATAATGCACTCATTCATGGTCAACGTTTGTCTGTGAAAATGAAACACCTGTTTTAAAACAACACAGTGTAAATCCCCCAAAAATGTTTTATACATTTTCTTAGTTTCTGTCATAGATTATATGCCAAAAATGTATGTTATGATTTCTCTGTCTTATGTACTAAGTTCTGAGAAGAATATAGCTAAACCTTAGCATTTCACATTGTTTTTAGATCCATTGAAGTTTTTGGATGTTTGGCCAGATTTTGGGGTGTAATCTTACAATTGGAAATAGGTCCCACTGGCCACATATCCTTACTGAGCTGAAGGGCATTAAGGATAATGTTAGTATTGGAAAAGACAATATATTAGATTTTTCTTAGCAACAGTTTGTACCAGTACATTACACAAAATGTTATTTATTCCATGACATGGTCATTGTTTTTTCCCCATTCATGAGTCCTTCTGGTGAAGTTTGATTTCTTCCTTCTTTTTCCTTGTCTTTTTATTTTTTCTATTTTGTTCATTTTTTTTTAGATGTTTTCCCCTCCTGTTACCAGTGGAAAGAACGGACCCACCTCTCTCAGCAGTGGACATTTCTCAGGCTCAAGTACGTCAATCATAGCTCATTTTAATAGCAGAATGACAGTGGTGTGTTGCATGTACATGAGTGGTGAAATGGATTTGTTTTCGTTTTTCAAATTTCTCCTTTTTGGCAGTGTGGATGATATTGACCCTTTTTGTTGTTGTTGCTTTGTACATCAGAGATAAACCTGGGGAGAGGCAGAGTGTATCTATCACATGTTATCATAGCTTATTTGTGAACTTTATGTTTTTGGAGTTTGATATTAGTGGTCAACTTATGCAGGGATAAGTGATGTAGTCAGGTTATGCTAACATTGAATAGATCTCCTACTCATCAGTGTGAATGCAAAATGGGGTTAGCTTCATGTTTTTTGTGTCAAGACTTGATTGCGTGAATGCAAAATGTGACGTTTTGCAGGCTGGTAGAAAGAGAGAGCTCCTGAAATGTCTTCTTTGTCTCTTCGGTTGTGGCCTTGTTGTCTTTTGCATCATGGGGTTTCCTGGCTAGCTTTTGTCTGGACAATTCTGAAACTCCATTTTGAGATTAGGTATTGTGCTTAAAAAAAAATCAGTTTTCTATCACATTTTTTTCTGTAACGTAACGCCTAAATGTACATTGTATAGTACACAAAAATAGGTCTGCTTCCTTATGCCACAATGGTTTTGAATCCTCTTTCGCAACATATGACCTGTACACCCTTTCTTCCTACTGTAGTTACAGAGAGTGTCTATTCCTGTGTGTTTTAGGCTAGAATGCAATGTAGGCCAAAGTGTTCCAGAAGGCTATTTAAAATGACCATGCTTTTCTTCCTCTAGAGAATAGGCCCTACATGCTGGAAAACAAACATTTATTTTTTATAAAATCTAGAACGAGTTAGAGCTTTTTGTTGACGTTCCTTTTCCCATTATGAAGTTGTTTCTTATGTTGTGCATGGTTGTTCAGTTGACATGCTCAGTCAATTCTGCTAAGCCCATGCAGTTGCAGGCCCAAACCAGGAACTGGACGAGGGAATATGATTAGATATTTTGGGAACACCCAAAGAGAGACAGAGCACATCATTCTTTCACGGGCTTGATACCCTATCCTTCCCCTCGCTGTCGCTGTTTTCAAGTTCAACTCGGCTATTTACGATCTTGGCAATTGCCATGTTTTTCTGCGTCTTGTAACCTCTCAGATCCTGTGTTTTTCCCGTGAATTGTGTTGTAGGGTAGAGAGGGGGTGGGGTGTGTGTGTGTGGGGGGGTACCAAACTGCTCTACCCTGTTGCCATGCAACTTGCAGTTGGCAGCGATAAGGAGGAAATGTTTTATAAAGTGTGAATTGACAAAAAAAAATAAAAAAAATGCAAGCAGCAAACCTTAAATCTCATATGTGTAGGCCTGTGCTATATTTATTTGATTTATCTTTTCAAGCTGAAACATCAGCTCAGGAGGCGATCACCAAATCCATCTGTAGCGTTTATTTTCCCCTTTGTGAAGAGAAAAGCTGCGCACAAACAAGCAGTGTAGCTCAGTCCTGTCGGTGCCAGTGTTCCGCATTTGAGAAATTTGGGTGAAGGCAGATATGGCCTGATGGCATGCCATATTTTTGTTCTCTTAATCGGCATAGCTTATTAAGTCACAGTTCAGAGTAAGAATGTTTTAATAATATCCTGCCTCCCATTTGATGCACTTGTACCCAGACAGATAAAGTGCTCCAACGCAAGCCTGACTGTTCCCTGCCTCTATTCATTCAAATCTGCTTTGGTCATGCTTGTCAGTCAAAACGGACGGATTGCATTCAAAATAAAGATGAAGCGAGGGAACCAGTCGCTTAATACTCGATTTCTTCCCTCCTCCCACTATCTTCTTCTTTTTTTTTTTTTTTGCCTCAGAGAGTGTTAAATTGTCTTGTTCCGTGGAAGCAAGAAGGACTACAAAAAAACAGCCATGCTCTAATTGTTCAACGGATTAGGAATTAATAGGCATTTTAGCTATAATGGCAATATTATTAGCAGAATTTGCTACTAATACTAATAATTACTCTGCTAATAATGGCACTCATTTCAAGGTTGTGTCTGAGTCTCATCTCTGCTCAAGCTTCAAAGATAGATATACTCTTTAGCCTTGACTGCTAGACCAAATTTTCTCCAATTAGACATGGTTTGGATTTATGGCATTGTAGCCAACGACTAGAAGGACTTGTACCAGTAGAACCTTTTTGTGCAGCATGCTTACATTCCATTACGAAGGTAACTCAATCTACAAGTATGACAACATGAGTTCATGAGACATGAGACAGAGGATAGTTTACCGAGCAATGTGACCCACAGAGACTTCACCTGGTTTCGTGTTTCCCATTGAGAAAGGCTAGGCCCGAATAACACATATTGGGCTTTTAATCAGCACTTGTTTGGCCAAATGCAATCCTCAGGATTTACAGCTGCGTTCTTAAGGTTAGGCTACATTCCTAGTTACTGTGCTCTTCCAAACACACCAGCAGCTGCAGGGAGTGTGGGCCCAAGTCCACGACTTCCTGCCCAGGCGCTTCACCACGAGTCTCCCCTCTGTTGTGTTTTGTACAGCCATGTCTATGGCCATCTCTTAGTGGCAAATAACATGTAACACGTGCCTACTGTGTGATTTCGAACATCCTTTTTCTTTTCGGGCTGTTTGTCCACTGTTAGCTTTTTGTGACGTTTGAGTTTACGGTCCGATGTTGCTGTGTGCAGTAGCCTTTCAATAGTGTGCACTCAATAGTGTCTTAACATCTCTGTTTATGTTCATCCATGCACCTGCTCATATGGAGCCACTGGCGGAGTCACAAAGTGTAATTAGTCCTTTAAAGATAAAGACACAAAAGTATTTCAACCTGCCTTGCAATTAACACCCTAGGTGAACGACACACTCTGAAACGGAGAACTTTAATTAAAGGCGCCGACTCGTTGTGAAGGAGCTTTGCCGTCGCGAGAAAAAGGGCTGGAGACGTCGCCTGGCGGGAAACGGCGACGGTAATTGAGAAGCGTCGGGGAGCTAATGTTAGCGCGCGGCTAAGAGGGGCGGATCCCAGCTCGAAAAGTTCCCGCCTCCGCCGTCGACCGCGCGGCCGTGCCCGAGGTGAGGAAGTTGTGTAGCGAGCCGTTTATTTTTTTTTTTTTTTTGAGAGCTTCGACAACATGGTAGGGTTAGCGCCACTTGAGGCTGGCTGCCAGGGGCTGGAGCACAGAGACTTTATTCATGGCCTTCCCCCTCTGACGCCTTGAACACTGCCGTGCCTGTTCGCAGACACAAGTCAGTCCTCAGACAGGGATTACGCAGAGAGAGAGAGAGAGAAAAAAAGGGAGACATGTTTGCGTATTTGTAGCCTTGTCGTTAACTATTCCTGGTTCACCCTCCCTTCTTGAATTATAGTCCGAGCGGCTACATTGTCGGATAACTCGGATCGCAGGCCTCAAGTGTGCGTGTGAATGTCCTCGTATTGAGATGCAAATATTTCAGCATTGCTTGGTTACAAGCACAGTAGGCTACTTAATTCCAAGTCTGATTGTCGATTCTCTACATGACCACGCAAATGCATATCTGCCGAACATTGGGGTACTATCTTACACATTGGTATGAAGACAGCATCGGACCAATGATGGATAAAACCATGACATGTATTTGGGGGGTTAGGGGGTGGGGCTTGAGGGGGGTGGAGGGGGGGGGGGGGGAGTGTGATGTGGCCTGGCTTTGTGTTGTGCCCTGTATTCCTGTGGCCCTGGCGCTGGGGCTGGTGCTGGCGAGGGGCGCAGGGTGTCGGGCTTGGAAACGCCTCTGCCCCCCGCTCGTAAATCTGCTGGAACATCCCCAATGCCATCTGCCGCAGTCACGGGCCAGGAAGGGAAGAGTTAATGGTGGTTGAGACTAAGTGTGTGTGTGTGTGTGTGTGTGTGTGTGTGTGAGTGAGTGAGAGAGTCTTTGTGTTTCATGGTTCTAGTCCAGATCGTAATCACTTATATATATATTTTTTTGGACTGATTTTAAAGAGTTCTCCCATTGACGCAAGTAACAACAGCATTTCAAAGATGGTTCTCTTTTGTGGCATTTTGACAAACCAACAATCAAATGTGAAAACAGGATATACACACAGTGACATAGTATGTGTTTGTTCTTGTAAAATGACAATGACTAGTTCAATTTATAGTGAGCTGTTTATCGAACAGGATTTCTTTTTTTGATTATATAGCCAGTAACCCCAGTCACCCTAGGAGCGATTGGTTGGTAACCGAAGCCAGTGAAATATCAGACACCTGGAGAGATGAACATCTATGGGTAGAAAATGGAACCGGAAGTGGGAATGTGTTTGTGTGCTTGCTATGGTTTGTGTAAGTAACAAACACACACACACACAAATGCAGGACAGCATTTGTGTGTGTGTGTTTGTTATGGGAATGTATGGGCTAGGATTAGTGAGTGTTTGTGCACGTGTGTTTGTTGGGTTAGTGTTAGTGTGTGTGCGGGACATGTGCAGGCAATGTGCGTGTTACGTGTGTGTGTGTGTGTGTGTGTGAAAGCTAGCTATGCCCTCTTGGCTTTGGGCTGCCTAGCATCGCCTCTGAGACTCATGTGGGTTGACCTGGAGAGACCAGCCCGCTGTTCTCATTGGCTGCTGAACATCTGGCTGCTTCTTGAATTGCTGTGTTAATATGTGTGTGTGTGTGAGAGGGAAAGAGAGAGAGAGAGAGTGTGTGTCTGTGTCTGTGATGCTACATTGATCTCTGTCTCACATTCCACACTGTCAGGGCTTCGAATAGCACTCCTTACTCTAAACAGACTCTCTCTCTCTCTCTCTCTCTCTCTCTCTCTCTCTCTCTCTCTCTCTCTCTCTCTCTCTCAGACACACACGCACACACACACACAAAGTGAGAAAAGGGAGGAAAGAAAGTTAGCTGTGTGTGGGTTTTAACAACCATATGTGCAACAGCTTTAATGAAAAGGTACTCGACCCTCCACGAGTATGTTGCCCTTGTATGAAGCATTGTAATGAGGACATTGTTCTGACAGTTTTCTATTTGACATCCATCATTCAACAGCTTGAAGCCATGTAAGCACCAATTATCCAATAAATATGCATTTATGAAGTTGTTCTCCGTTGCGTTTGGTGTGGAGAGGCATCAAGAGGCTCACCGTTGACTTTAAACACTTCAACAAACCGAGGGTAAAAGCAAACTGGTTCAGTGAATTACCAAGAGAGAGCGCGCGGGGCGATGCTTGAGGTCTACAGCACCACTGTGTGTGTGTTTGTGTGCGTTTGTGTTCTGAGGAAATGCTTTTGAATTGGCTCACACTGTGATAAAGGCTTTTTTCGAGAGTTGACGGTAAAAAAAAAACCCACGATGGACGTTTGGCCTACCCATGGACAACACCTGGTGCTTTTACCCAACCGTCTTTTGGGCTCTACCGAATTACTTCCAATGTTCCTTCCTTTTTTCTCTCCCCATGAAAGCGTTTCCCCCCCTTATCTAAGGAGTTTTCCTGGTCTTCTCTAAGTCTTTCGGTTGGGTATCGATATCCACGAGGATCCATGTAAAGCCCTCGGGTACATTGCATGTGAAAGGGAATTTTCATACACAAATAAAAACGGGATTTGATTTTGACAAAGCTGTGTTGGAAGGAACCTGTCAAAGGGTGTCAGATCGTAACCCCGGGCTTCCCCATTTAAATATTCTGGTATGATAACCTCAGTGTTTTGAATGGGGCGCATGTGGGATTTTTTTTGCAAGTGTGAAGTATGTGTGTGTGTGTGTGTGTGTACGTGCAAGTGCACAGCCCAACTCATTCAGCAGCTTGGGCCAGGACGGCGGAATGTAACCAGAGCTTTGGCCAAGCCATTCCCACAGAAGTGTTCTACACATGAAAGCCCTTTGTCTTGCCTCGGCGTAAGAACACCACGTTTTTTTTTCTTCCTTCTCCCATGCCCCCCCCCCTCTCCATTTTCCCCTCCAAACTTTGCAGGTGTTCAGCATTGAGTAATAAAACAAGCCTTGCCTTTTAGCCTGAACCGCCCCAGTCACAGCTTCAACCCCAGGCCCCAGCCTCTGCCCCAGCCCCCTCACCAGCCCCAGCCTCCGCCCCAGCCTCCGCCCCAGCCCCAGCCATACTCTTCTCTGTGTTGGTAGGGCCTTGCTCTTTTTCCAGCAGTGATTGAGGAGAGAGGGGGGGGGGGGAAGGTTGCTGTGTGTGTGTGTGCGTGTGTGTGTGTGTGCTGAGGGGGCTCCCCTCTCCTCATGGGGCGGAGGTCTGTGATTGGGCGGAAGTGTGGAGCTCAGGGGGTAATGTGAATAGCAGAACGGAGAGATCTGCTCAGTGTAAACTCCCACCCTCGAGTTATGTGCTGTGACAGACCTTAGGGACAACGCCTCCCCCCCCCCCCCACACACAAACACACACACACGCATACACACGCACACACCCGAACACACAGCCAGTTATATCGTGGCTAAAGGCCTGCAGAGGCGGTGATGCATTTCTAAGAATCAAGTGTTGAATGAAATGCAATTTATACCACATCTCATACAATTGAAGTCATTGGACCTAATTTCATTGGATTTGGTTTTGTTAAATTCATGACTCCGCAGTCCGCAGGGGCGCATTTGTTTATTCATTTGCCTCGGTGTGATACATGGTTGAGGTTGGGGAGAGTGGTTTCAGGGTAAACCTGTACACAAGTGAAGGCTTCCTGTGTTTACAACACCGAAAAACATGTCCGAACACGAACCACACGGGTTCTCCGTACGCTCCAAACAAACGACGCCGATGTAGGCCCGTGTGCGCGTGTGTGCATGAGCGAGAGAGAGAGAAAGGGAGAGAGAAAAAGAGTGCGCGAGGGAGGTCGAAAGAAAAGAAGTGTATTAGGCAATCATTGGAGAAGAGTGAGCCCCCCCCCAATCCTTCAACTATCCCCTCTCCCACCCCCCCCGCCCTCCCCCCCACCCCACCCACACACACTCCCCCCCCCCCCTCACTCCACCCCCTCCCAGACCCCAGCCCTGCACCCAGTCCAGCACAGCCTGTTTCCAGTCAAGCTTCATGCTCAGTCCCTGACGAGAATGCCACATCTGCTCCCCCGTACCTCCAGGGGGGAGGGGAGGGGGGGTGCTTTGTCACACCCTCTCTGTCCATCTGATTGGAACGGCCAATCGGTTAAATAGCGAGTGTCAGGAAGTGATCAGGAAAGACTTTGGATCAGGCTTTAAGTGATGGGGCCCGAGTGGCGCCGAAGATCTGCGGGCCCGAGTGCCTCGCTTCAGATTTCACAGGCAGAACAAACACTAGATAGATGTTGTTTCTTTCAAAAGCTCCCTTTGAGATACCCTTACACTGATTGGATGAAGTGAAACAAAAAAAAGTGAAACCTCCTTAGCACGTTTTACAGAAAAGTGTAAATTAATTGTGTGGCTGTTGTTGTCTCAACTGCATATTCCAAGCCTCATTTGCGGTTCAATGAGGATTCCCCCCCCCCCCCCTCCCCCCCTCTTCGTACAACAATATAAATTGCTTTCATGATGGCTAAGCTGCTGCAAATTAAAGTGCGTAAAATGTTTACCTGTTTACTTAAACGACTGCTTTCTCACTCGCACTTGTTGTGATGTGGTCTTTAACAAACACAAGCAGGGGAAGTGCATGGTAGTCCTTGTGGTGTGCGCTACTCCCAGACTGGGAGGGTGGCGAGAAAACACAGTGTCAGCGATCCAGGGGAGTCTCGGGTGAAGGTGTGTAGCGGTGAGGGCTAACAGTAGAACTTGGCAGTGGGGACGGCTGTTTGCCAGCCTATATATAAGTCCTTTTCTCCAGACGCTTTAGCTTTGATTCGAGGTCTAACTCCGTAAGGCCCAGTCCTACTTCGGTGAGAACAAGCCACTGAGGGCAGCGTGCTGTTAGATATGGAACAAGGCATTAGTCAATCCAATCAACTGAGCATCCTACCAATACCTAGTCACGCTCAGTTCCTTCAGCCTTGTCTGCTAGCACCAGCATAACTTTGTTGGTGAGCTTGGATCGTGTGTCCTTTTCTGTTATAGATAGACTTCATAATGAGTCTAGACTAATGTGTATATCTCAGCCGGTCCCATTTAAAGGTTTGTTTGCTGGTGTTATTCTGAGGGCAGATTCGGCGGTCAGCTCGGCCCATGTCAACAGCAAGCTTATGGGCTTGTTATCATGTGCAGAGTTCGTGGAGACAGCAGAGGGTGATTAACATGTTATATGCATTATATAACGTACGCGGGGCTGGCATGGGCGCTCTCGACTTAATTTGTTGATGATCCCATCATCTGTCGCCGTGTTCAGAGGGCTATTAATGCACAAGCATCCGTCTCTCTCTCTCTCTCTCTCTCTCTCTCTCTCTCTCTCTCTCTCTCTCTCTCCCTCTCGCCTCCTTTTTGTCTCTCTTTGTCACCTCTCTTCTCTTCACCTCTCCTCCTATCTATTTACCGCTCCTTCTCTCTTCACACACACACGCGCGCACGCCGTCACACTCTCACGCGGTGCACGCGCAGGGCCCCCCGTTCCCCCCCCCCCCCCCCCCGTTCCCAGTCTCATCCATATGTCACCTCGCCATCTCCCACCCTCGCTGGCTGAGGTGTGCTCAGCCAGCGCATTCTTTCTAATGAGTCCATACATCCCCCGTGCACCCGTGTTGTCGCGGAGGTTTCTTTTTTGGGACATATGTTTGCGTCGAAAGTGGGAGACTTTTCCTGTAAGGGAGTCAGTGGAATGAAGGCTTGTGTCCCCCCCCCCCCCCCCCCCCAAAAAAAAACAAAACCTGTCAAACCTCTCATACTGTATCAGACATGAAATAGTGTGTTCATCCTGGAGATCACACGGCTCTGACAGTGGCAAGCCTGTACGATCCGTAGCAGCAGCAGTTCTTCAAGTGGCTAGGACGGATTACGGAAGTCCAGGCAGTGTCTCATGTAGAACTATCTATGTGTGGCATACACAATACCTGCGGTTCCTCTTTTTTGATTGAGCCCAGGGTTTCATTCCGAATGTCTTTGGGTGGCATCGATTCCTCCTCAAGACTAAGATTAAGGACGTGGGGGGGGGGGGCGTTACGAAACGTGAGGTCATTCCCTCTGTCTCTGCCGCCTTTATGTGGGACGCTTCTAATTAGAAGCGATTGTTCCCCCCCTCCCCCTCCTCATCCCTCCGGTCCTCGCTATTCCCCGACAGCTGAGGCTTCACCCACGTGCCGCACCTCGTCGTTCAGAGAGAGAGGGCCCTTCACGATGGCTGAAGTGTAGTCTATAGGGGGAGGGGGGGGGGGGGGGGGTAGGGGGTTGGGGGGGGGGTCATGTTTGCTTCCCTCTTCCTTTTAGACGAGCCATTTGTCACTCACTCTGTTTGTGAATCGGAGCACTTCACTCGGCCGTGGCGGGCCGGCTAGTGAGTGTCGAGGATGGATAGGGACGGCTGGCGCCCCAGACGACTTCGGCCATAAAACAAATGTTATTATGTCAAAAGAGGCCCCCGCAAACATAAATTGGCGGTGTCGCGCATTGCATTTGGAAAATGTAAAGTGCTTCCTGTAGTTTGTTACGGGGGCTGGCTTTTTAACAGCCTCGGTTCAACTCCAACGAGCCTGTTCCTGTCAAGGGCAACGCCACTCGGCATCGGGGGGGGGGAGGGATCGAGGCGAGTCGCGAAGGAAGAGAGATTTAGAGGCAGGGTGGAGGGACTGAAAGGAAAGAGAGAGTGAATGAAAGGGGGGGGAGGAAGCTAAGCTAAATAGACATGCACTCTTCCAGGCAGTCCATTACATTTCCGAAATTAAATAGGTATTATCTTAAAATATTTAAAGGTTAGATGAACGCCGATAATGGATTTCGACAGCCATTAAGCCGTGATTGCTTTCTAACGTGGTTAGTGAAAGACATTGGATACAATTGGCGCAGAACTGAGACGTGGGAACACCGATAGACAGAGAGCCCCTTACTCCTGTTACGCCTGTGCGGCTCCACGTCGACCCCTCAACAGGGTCGAGTCCAGCTCGCCCCGCCCCGAGGGGGGCTCGTTCTCTCCTCTCAGCCAGATCCTGGGAACGCCTGCTCCGCTAGCACCCGCGCAGGCTGCTAACTTGTTAGCGCTTTCTCACTCTCACTGGGCACCCTGGAACAGGGTGTCAATCCCACCATGCCATCCCGACGTAGCCGCTAAAACGTCTCGCCCCCGCTGTTCAGCGACGGGGGAAGGGGTCTGTGTGACAATAGCCGGATTCTTTTTTAGGATGGGAGAGAGAAACCAGCTGAAAATGCCGCTTTGGAAAGGCCCAGAGCAAGTGTGGCAGCGTTGCAATCTGGGTTTGGTCGTCTGCGTATTTTCAGGGGTTCCAGGGGGTGGTCAATACAGCGCAGGTGGTTTAGTGGTTTGGTATAACAAGCTGATCCTGAATCTGCTCATAGAGGCAACATTAAATCCCCCCCCCCACCCCCAACCTACCCCACACCTCAGGCACTTTCTGTTTGGCGTAGCCAGCCCCTTCATCACGAGGGTCACACAGACTTCCAAACGATGAGCCTTCTCTCGGCTTTGACCGTCTTCAATATTCAGAGGGAGGAGTAAAAACAAACATGTCTATTTGAATTTTTTGAGTGTGTCCTCCGACGATGGACACACTCCTGAATAATTTGTGAAGGCAAACGCAGGGGAACATTAGTTTCAGCTTCAGTTAGATTCACTCTGAGGGTGAGAGAGGAGAGAGGGGCGGAAGGATGGTGTGTGTGTGTGTGGGGGGGGGGGGGCACAATGTCTTTGTTGTGCTGTTGTCTTAGTGTGGGCACAATTAGAGCAAATGTTTCTGCTGCACCAAGTGTGCCTTAGGAAAGCAACCAGATCATGGCACATCCCTGCTGACAGAGAATAGAACGTGACAACAGAAAAGCTTCACTCGAGCTTTGCTTTCAAACACAAAGAGAGAGTAAAGAAAGAGAGAGAGAGTTGTTGAAGAAGAGAGAGAGAGAGTTGAAGAAGAGAGAGAGTTTGCTTTTTTTTTCTGCAGAAACATAGACAAGGATTCTCGCAAAAGGCGGACTAAAGACACCTGTCTGATCAGAAATCTCAAATCCCCTTTTTTCAAAAGCATCTCATTCCTCATACCAGAAGCAGTTAACGACCTGTTAGCGTTTCCTTTCTTCAGATCTCATCCCCCCTCCTGGCCTCGTAGATGATGACTGACAATCTAATGACGACGTGTGTGTGTGTGTGTGTGTACATGGATCTTAGTCCCTGAGCTGAGATGCTGCAACTAACTAGCTGCACAAACAAACTAGCATCTGTACCGGTATGTGGAAGCGGACCACACTGATATCATCCCCAGCTCGGCTCTGAGATCATGTCGAGACTTGCGGAGGAGAGAGACCAAAGGAGGTTTCTACCCATGTTTCTTTCCACATGAAACATGGGTTAACAAGTACTCAACAACTTAAGCTACGACACAGTAAGCGCCTCGCAACCTTGTTGGTCACGGCCAGCCAGGAGAATCAATATATAGAAGGAGATGCTGCCCACCTCTACCGGGACCTGTGTGGGCTAGCCCTCGTGTCTTCTCCCGCTTTCTGGAGCTCAAGAACGTCCCTTTGAAGTTTCCCCGTGCGGCTCCTCCAGATGTGAGTTGACGCTGTGTTTGAGGCAACTTCCTGTCAGCCCCGGGATTAGTCCCCGTTTATGACCAGGGGGGATTTAGGGCTAGACACGACGCCACGCCGCACTTCAAACCTGCCCCGGCCCGGGCCTCGCGACCACGCCCATTCCCAGGAATCCTGGCAGCTGCCTTCGTCTTGTTTTTCTTGCGTTTCTAGTACCTCTCTTACATCTCTTTTCGCCTCCCTCCCATCCCCGACGCCCGAGGGCACCTTTCTCGGAGGGAGAATACCATTTATATAACCACTCATTCACGTGTCACTCCTCCCATGACTTTGTTCACGCCGGTAAGCGATTCTTGGAGAAGGAGAGAGGGCGGGTGAATGCTGTTTGTGCGCTATTGTACAGTAATCGGTATGGACAAGTCTTGAATGGGGGCCTGGGCCTGTGGATCGTTTGATCAGGCCATGGAAGTGTTGTCATTGAAGGTACCCACAGCCCCAAACCTTTACAAGGGCTCACAACCTTTCATTGTAGTTCAGCATTTAAGCTACATTGAAGCAAATTGTTTAAGTCCAGACCGAGGCCTTGTGCATACTTTGTAGCTGAGCTAAATTAGTGGGTGGTTTGAACCAGGGAGGGTCACACCGACGGAGGGCTCTCGCTTTTGGATGGTTCGTGGAAATGGAAATCACCTGAGCCACTGGCCAATCGCTGCTCACTTTCACTTCTGTAATTTCTCGCCAAGCAAGCTATTTTGTGCAAAACAAGCATCTTCCTTTGCAGGTGCAAACACTTGTGTTATGTAGCTATTTCTGTTCTCCTCCCCCTCCCCCCACTCCTTCCACATCCCAGCGACTGTTTCACACACTGGGCCCTTTGCTGCGTGTGAATGAACAATGTGCACATTTCCATTCACTCATGTTCTTGAGCTGAAGCACCCCGCGACTTCGCTAACATATCAGCGGGCGGGATGTGATGTCACGCGCGCACGTTAGCCCCCGTTTGCTAAGAGACGCTATCGAGCGCCGAATGACTTGGGGGGGGGGGGGGGGGGGGGGGGGGGGAGAAACGATGGGCTCGACCCTCGCGAACCCTGTGTGAAAGTCAGTCGTGTTTGCACTTGATCATACGAGGCTATAAAAGCAAGCAAAGGAGAGACGGGAGTGCCTCGGCAGAGGGAGACGAGGAGAGTATGCTGGCAGCCATGTTCGAAGATTCTTTTGTGCGAGTGCCAGCAGTTCCGTAACCCTCTCATTAGCCAGGGTTTACTGTGTGTGTTGCTTGGGCCTATGGCTGGCCTTTAGGCTTTAGCAGCCTGCGACAACGACAGCGACAGTAGCACGTCATAAATCTCCTCTTTCATGGTACGAACCGGCAACAAAGACGTGCATATAGGCTGTATGCAACAACAAGAACATGGTGTATTACTTATTGTGATAACTGAAATGATTGGGATTGAGGTACTGGTACATTCTGGCTTGATTGGGATGGAGATACTGGTACACTCTAGAATGGTTGAGATAAAGAGATGCCGGTCACATTCTGGAATCATTGGGATAGAGATAGTCATACAGTCTGGATTGATGGAGATAGAGGTAGTGGAACATTCTGGATGAGTGGAAGAAGTAGGCCTACTGATACATTTGGACCAAATACTGGTCCTTCTCCTCAGTTCGGCAGAGCTGGTCCTGTCAGGGCAGTCCTGTGCTGTTCAAGCGGACGGGATGACATCATATCATAGAGGCAGCCTGTTGTTCGAGTTAAGTCATCAGGCTTCTGGAACATCCTCGTTTGCGGGCAGGACCAGGAAGAAGGGCACCACTGTTCAGCCATTGAGCTAACTAACTGATGCCTCCACGTTGTCAACTGAAACCTTTTGTTTACAGTTTATTTCACCGTGTGTTTACGTCGTCTAGAAGTTGGCCTAGGCTAGAGGACATGGTTATGATTCTTTTTTCCACATGCAGTCCTTTGGGTTTTGAAATGGGCTTTCTCTCCTGTTTGACTTTCCTGGCCTCTAGTACAGGCAGGACAGGATCTTGTCTAGTCCACAACCCCACACCACTGGACTGGAGAACACATTTCCTCCAGCGTTAGTCTCCAGTGTGAAATAGTAGGCACAGCCATAACGTGAGTTATGGGGCCAGTGTTGTGACAAGACTTCATTTTGGCAGAACGTGCCAACAAAAGCAGGTAAGAAGGCTAGTGAATCTTCAAAGGCCCCACCGCCTGCATTATTTCCATGGATGGAGGGATTAGCTCTCTCAGCAGACGGAGGAGAAGAAATGTTCAAGGCTGTTTTTATTTGCCTGCTAATTAATAACAGATGTCAGGTACAATTCTCAAAGCGCATTTACGGTGCTTAAATTGTTTCCTGATTTTGGTCGTAAGAGTGCTCCATTCTTGTCGAGGCTTAGGAAGAGAGTTGCTGCCATTGTCTGTGTAGAACTTTTTACCAGCGCAGAATCCCCTCCCTGCCTTTTTATTAAAACTTCATATTCCCCGGTTGGTGAGGTTTAGTAAATACGTTTGGTGAGATAGGAAATGCAGTGGCTGTTTAATTGATTTGTCAACTGAAATCTCCTCAACACAGAGTGTTCCGAATAATTTCCTGTGATTACACAAGCGGCGTCAACGTTTTTATTGGATCGCTATTGTTAATGACAGTCCAAACAGAAAAGTGTTACCTCATAATTGCGAGGCTTAATTCTGCGCTTCACATTAGGTCTAGATGTTTATTTACCAATTCTGGTTGAGTGGAAGGACGAGGGTTCCACAGGAAGGCCTCTCAGTGTGTTTCAATAGTACAACAAGGTTGTTTCCTATCATTAGAAAGCTTCAATAGGTATTAGCTGAAATAGATCAACAGTATACACCCACCAGTCCTCAGCTTCCGCTCAAAGACTCATCCAAAACCTGCATTCCTTCTCCTCCCCCCCCCCCCCTCTCTCTCTCTCTCTGTCTCTCTCTCTGTCTCTCTCTCTCTCTCTCTCTCTCTCTCTCTCTCTCTCTCTCTCTCCATCCCCCCTCCTTCTTGATTATTGCCCATCACAAGCAGCAGTCGACTCTTAACATTCCTTTTCCACTAAAGCGAGACCCCCCTAAAAAACCTTCTGCGTTTGGTGCCGGTGGTCCATCGTCTTGATAATAAAAAGGATTCAAACCCGTTCTTGCCATTCCTTCATCTGCATCAGTGGAGTATTGTTTGTAGGGTTCTGTCCCTGTGCTTTTTTAGTTGTCCGCGTACGCGTTCCTTTTTTCGTTTCGGGTCCCCATGTTGTGATTGTGTTTGGAGATCTAAGTCGCAGTTGGCAAAGCTTCACATGGGCATATCTGAATGATAAACACCGTCAAAAAAATCATTCTCCCGCTTATTCTCCGCCATCGAAAAAGCCGTCTTAATATCCATAATCTGCCTTTTTGGACTGGCATCTGTACCTTTCGTAAAAAAAAAAATCGAAAGCTATTCATCAAGTGAGCTGTGTTTGAACTTGCTAATAGTCCCCCCCCGTCCCCCCCCATCCCCCCCTTTCTCCCTCTATAAACTCAGAACTTTTTTTCTTCTTCTATGTCTCCGTTTTTTCCTCTTCATTTTGCGTGCCATTAGCTCTCCAATCTGTTATTTGTTTTTCTCCTTTAATGTGTTTTTTGAACAAAGGAGTGGAAAACAAACACAAGAAAACACACCCGAGCCAGAATCTGAAAGTGCACCACCAAGAAGAGTGCAGCCGAGCAGAGCAGGGGCATGTCGCTGGTACAAAACTTTTTTGCTCCAGATGTTCTAATTATAGCGGCACATAGACTTCATAATAACAGGAAACAGAGGGAGAGAGAGAGAGAGAGAGAGAGCGAGAGAGAGAGAGAGAGAGAGAGCGCACTGTCGTTGGGACCAGGTTATTGTAAGCTACCGCTGACCCTTCCAGACCAGCAAGGCTCCCACTGAAACCATAGGGTAAGAAACCGCTTCGCTGGATGTATACCTCCTAACCTGTGGACGAATGAGTTGGTAGAGTGTGCATGTGTGCGCTGCATGGAAAGTGTGCACGGCCTGTGTTGTGACAATGGGACCCCGCCCGCTCTCTTCTCCTCTCCCCCCTCCCTGTTCTCTCCTCGTGGCTTGCAACACTCCATGCAGGTCCCCCCGGCCCTAGCCAGGTGGCGGGGGCGGAGAGTGGAAGGTGGGGGCGGAGGGTGGCGGGGGGCGGGTGAGGGGGGTAAAAGAATGGGGGATTGATGTCCCCAGAAAAGGACTATGACCTGTCTACAGTGTGGCGAAGCTCTGATTAGAAGTTATGGTGAAGCTCCGGAGAAAGGTTCGAGTGACGCTCGGGATCGAGTCGGAGGTTGTAGCTTGCTGGAGAAGCCCAGGAGAAAGAGAAGCCCTTTGAATGCCTGCCGTCTCGGGAACATGGTGGATTACTGTTTCAACAGGCTCAGAACTGACAGGGACCGAGCTTGATACCGCACCCGTACAGTTCTACTCATTTCTTCCCCCATGTGATGTCTAAGAGACATGAATACCCCTGGGGTCTGCTTCATGCGTTTCCAGGTTCCCATGGAACGCACTCAAGTTTTTTTTTCTCGAGGAAACAAACACTTCTGCTTGTCTCTTCCTGAAGATGAGGGGGGGGACCGTGAGTTAACAGGCTCTCCCTGTCTGTGTGGTCCTGCAGTTTTCATGCTCAGACGTGGGCAAGTTTGGAGCGTAGCTCACCTTCAGTGAGCGAAGAATTACACAAGAAGATGACAGCTCTTGTTCCCCAAAGGCTGTCATCTTTTCGTTCTCTCTTCTCTCTGTTGTCTCTGTACTCTGCTTTTCTTTCTTTCTTCCCCCCCCCTCTCTCTCTCTCTCTCTCTCTCTTTCTCTCTCTCTCTCTCTCTCTCTCTCTCTCTCTCTCTCTCTCTCTCTCTCTCTGTCTCTCTCTCGCTCTGTCTGTCTCCCTCTTTTTTTTCCCTGTGTCTTTCACACACTCTCTCTGTCTCTCTCTCTCTCTGTTTCTCTGCAAAAAAAAATGTTAACCACCTCCTAGGATGCATCTCTAACTGTCAGGCTGTGGGCATCGGCTGAATCAAAGCCGCTTAACCACCAACAACGGGCGATAGATTAGAGAACAAGCCTTGGTTTTCCTCCGGCGGTAACAGGTGCAGGAACAGGGAAAGAGATATCAACCAACGTATAAAGCATCCTATACAGTCGAGCGCCCCCAGAACGGGGTTTTGATACAGTGTTTTGCGCGCAGCAAGGTCACACAGCTTCTTGTCTCAGCGCTATCTAGTCCATGTGTCTGAGGCGGTGTCTGACACAATGTCACTCACACTGCAACGTTTGTGTAACAACAACAACCTCAGCCTCCGTTCTGACCCGGAACCCCCCTGTTTCCGGAAAAAAACCTACGAACACAACCCACTTTATTTAACTGTGAGTTCAACAGGGAATTAGACGACGAGATTGTCCTTCATGTTGTCCAGTTCTCAGTAAGAGCCGCGGTCTTGTTTCACTAAGGAGATTTCTTTGTGCCTGGCTGTCCAAGGGCGCCGGATAACACAAGGGAGGGTGGGACAAGGACTTCATGATAAATTAAAGGATTTAAGAGTTCAGATTATGGCCTCTCCGGCTTCATCACAGCGGCTTATTTTCAGTCTTAACACACTATCAATCGCTCAGAGTCATAGCCATAATGAGCGGGAGGGCCATGGTGGGGTTTGTGTGTGTGTGTGTGTGTGGGGGGGGGAAGGGCTCTTAAGGGATCCCCGGCCCATCCCAATCTCACCACATTGCAAAATTCCTCTCTGCCTCCTACCCCCCCCCCCCCCCCCCCCCGAAAAAATATATCAAGTGGTGATTTGTTTCCTTTCCGGAGGAAGGGGACTGCAAGTGAAAACGGCATGGTAGTCAAGTCCACGGGCCTTTCGCCCCGCGTGAGCCATATCGTGGGTGTCCGAGCTTGTTCCGGACACTTCCCCACACAGAGGACGCTTATCGCCCGTCTGTAGAAGATGGCCTGTCAAGATACACCGGTCACCCCTTTTCTCAGGGGGAGAAAAAGATACGCTTGACCCTCCACACGGCCTACTGAATTCCCATGAGGTGGCTTCTCGCTATAACCAAGCACTGGACTGCAGATGGGGAGGAGTGGGGGCGGTTATCTGAGGAGAGGGGGGGGGGGGGCTTTCCCTCCCTGACCGGTTACGTTTCGTGACCCTCCCCTGGTCCTATCTCCCCACTGCTTCCTCTGTGGAGTCACTGTTGGGCTTTCGAACAGAGCGTGTCTAACACCTGTTGTTGTTTTTTTCTTTGTTGCTTTTCCTTTTTTCTCCTTCTTTTTCTTTTCTATTCCCTCGATTGTCTGCAGCTGAAGAAAAAAAAAAAGAGGCCGATAAATTATTCATCACGGACATGAATTCCCCGGTCCGAGGACATGCTGAATCAAGACGGGAATGGTTAATGGTGGACGATTATCTCCCTCTATCGCTCTCTCTCTTCCCCTTTTTCCACGCCCTCTCCCACTGTATATACATAGCTGTCTGTCAATCTCTCTTTTTTTCTTCTCTCTCTCTATTCCCCCCCCCCCCTCCCCTTTTCATCTCCCTTCCCCCCTTCATGTCTCTCCCTCTGCGGTCCTGTGCCGCGCTGGGGGAAAAGAGGAAAACGAGCCGAATCATTGTTGTTCATGTTCGTATTCATTTAAAAACGCCGCCCGTTTGCATGTTACCACCGATGAGAAACCAAACATCACAACATCGCTGACTTTGAGGAAGTAAACAACTCTCTTCCAGTGGGTTGCGTTGCGACGTGCATGGGCCTGGCTTATTCACAACGCGGGACTCTGATGGGCGAAAACGTGACCGGATTTCGGTTTCAGAGGAAGGCACAGGGCTTTAGGATGACGATTCGGACTGATCCTGCTGGTGCTCAGATCCACGACTCCTTCAGAAAGCAGGTAGGAACCCTGGAGGTGACCAGGGAGGAAGAACCCTGGAGGTGACCAGGGGAGGAAGAACCCTGGAGGTAACCAGGGGAGGAAGAACCCTGGAGGTGACCAGGGGAGGAAGAACCCTGGAGGTGACCAGGGGAGAAGAACCCCTGGAGGTGACCAGGGGAGGAAGAACCCTAGAGGTGACCAGGGAGGCAGTGAGCATCCCTGGAGGTGACCAGGGGAGGAAGAACCCTGGAGGTGACCAGGGAGGCAGTGAGCATCCCTGGAGGTGACCAGGGTGAAAGGAACCATGGGTGTTAGGGGTGGTGGGTTCGGTGGGTAGGGAGGGGATCATGAGAGTCACGACCAGGGTCGCAAATCCAAACCAGACCCCCGGCGCACGCCGTCAACAGGATGGAACCAGTCCCAGGAAATGATCATATCCCCCGAGTGGCGGGCAAAGGAGGAAGGAGCGCTCATAAACATCTCCTGTACGGACGGTAATGATGAGGTCAAGGAAGTGAACCATGTCCTGCCTCCATTGTGATTGTCGGGCTAGCAGAAAACCCCCTCCGCCATCCGCCCCCGCTGTCGCTACCTCTCTGTCTGTCTCTCTCTCTCTCTCTCTCTCTCTCTCTCTCTCTCTCTCTCGCTCGCTCTGTCTGCATGTTTTGTGAAACATTTTTGGGGGGTATTTCTTTGGGCGTGTGTGCCCCGTGCCTTGACGCACATGGCAGGGAGAAAGAGGGAACTTGCTGACACCGAGCACCTGCCTCTTGCGTTGGCCACAAAAATGTAAACTGGCATGCCTGGGCAGAAGCCTGTGCCATCTCCGATGCTGGTACCCAGGCCCTCTGCTCAGCCTAGTCTGACAGCAGCCCAGGTGCCTGTGTGTGTGTGTGTGGGGGGGGGGGGGGGGGGCAGGTGCTATGGAAAAAGGTGCTAAAAGTTAGCTCCCGCCAGGTGGTTACTGCCTCCCCCTACTGAAGGTGCCCACTCACACACACGCCAGTCTGAAAGCGCGAACAGAGGCCTCGATGCTAGGTTTCTCTGGGCGGTTCGGGCTCGTTTTCTCAACGTCTTCTCCCCTGGTGTGCTCGCGAGTGGAAGTTGGGAGAAGGATTCTCAGTCCCCCCCCCAGCCCCCTCTTAGCTCAGCCCCCCAGGTTTACAGGGCTGTTAATGTCATGCTACATAAGAAACCCGCCGTGGACGCACACCGAGCGGGCCTCGGATGTCCGCGTCAGCTCCGGCGAGTTCAAAAGGTGCCCGGTCATCGGGAAATGTACCG
Organism: Osmerus mordax; assembly: GCF_038355195.1. Lineage (NCBI taxonomy): Eukaryota > Metazoa > Chordata > Actinopteri > Osmeriformes > Osmeridae > Osmerus > Osmerus mordax. The sequence goes on along the minus strand of NC_090069.1, from coordinate 5,443,065 downwards.
AAAGAAAGAAAAAAAAATCTGCGCCCATGTTGGTTTTTTCTTAAAACTGCTAGCGCAGCCCCGGCTGTGTTCGTAAAGTTAACTTTGTCCCGTTTCCGAATGCTTGGGTTATGATTTCAGCTGTTGTTTGACTTTGTAGTACGCTTGAGTCGCGAAAAATGCCGCTGCGGACTTGTTTATCAAGGTGCGTTTTCTTCAGACGGGGTTCATGGCTGAACTCGCTAACGGGACTACCAGATACCGCTCTCAGTTGTTCCTCAGTCCGCCGTGTTGACAGCTTCTAAACAAACAATCCTCCAGCCGGCTGTCTTCCTGTTCCTAATTGGCCAGAGAGAGAGAGTGACAGCGTAAAAGAGAGACGAGAGAGAGAGTGAGAGCGTAAAAGAGAGACAGGAGAGAGACGGTGCCCTCTGAGGGATGGACCTCAGACCCAAAGCCCTCTGTTCTTTTCGAACTACTCGCCCAAGTCCAGAACATTCTATCGCCGCACTACAAGGACAGCACAGCCAGACTCCCTCACATTCTTGTAGTCCCACCACCTGCATGTGTTGTGTTCCCCCCTCTTCCCTCCCTCTCCTCCTCCCTCTGGAGGAGTAAAGTCTGGTCTGTCCATCAGGACGTTTGTGGGGGCATTTCCAGACAGGGAGGAGCAGAGGGGATGAGAGGGGAGGTGTGTGTGTGTGTGTTTGCGCGTGTGAATCGGTGTGTGTGTGTGTTTTGTGCGCATTCCAGGGCTCCGGTTGCACATGCTCTCTGTTTGATAAAGCACCTGTGTCTGACGAGCGGGTCAGCCGGCCAGTTAATCGCGGGCCGATACGCGAGGTTATTTATAGACCGGTAGGAAGAGCAGCCCCCCCCCCCCCCCCCCCCACCCTATAATTAATAACACGCCGATGTTAGACCGCGGCCAGGCAGCGGTGGCTAAGCGTTGGCAAAGCGAGCGTCCGTACGGGTAAATGGAAGCACCTGGTGCTCTCTGTGCTCTCATGCTCTGTGATCTGTAAGTTGGCCTGCCTTTCATCAGTCTACTCTCTCTCTCACTCTCTCTCTCTGGGCTCTGCTTATAGGACTGCCTTTCATCAGCCTGTCACTTCTGACGGCACCGGCATAAGGGATGGCGGGTCGGTTTGTGTGCGTCTGTGTGTGTAATCGCTGCCTCTCTGTTAGGGGTGCCCTCTCCGCAGGGCTCGGCCTTGCCCTCGGCCCCTGGGGGTCACGCAGGTACCCCTAGCCCGGCCCAGGCTCTTGTTGCCCACTCATGTCATCCTCCGGCAGGCGCTAAACAGTCGTAATGGCCGGACATACATCTGAGGTGATGTCCGCCGCGGGAGGGCCAGCGGGAAGTTGGAGCTGGTCTCGTGCAAGGAGTTGCCCCCCCCCCCCCCCCCCCCCCCCCCTCACAGACACGGCTGCTGCGGTTCACTGGCAGGAGATTTGAAACGCAAATAAGTATGCTAATGCAGGTGCGCGTGTGTTTTCAGCACGGAACAGCCTCAAATAGGTGCGTTTGCATAATGTTGATTCTATATCCAGTCTGTCGGTTCGTAAATATCTCGCCGCGAAGTGCTCCTCCGGGGATGTTGTTTGTTCGACCTTTTATAGCCGCTGCGAATCCCTACGAAAAAAGCTGCGTGTAGACCTGCACAGCATCTCCAGTCAATCAGGAACTTTCCCCTCCAAGATAAAAAAACACTCCAAAAGCAAAACATTTGCGCTCAACTGGTTTGAATACCTGTTAGCCTGCTGTAATACCAAACCATTAGGTGCGCTTGTTTGCACATTGGAGGCGGCCCTATTTGCTCAGCAGGCCCCTGCGGACCCAAAGTATCCAACTGGGTTAGGTGTAGGCCCGGGGTGTGAGACGGGAAGTGGATAAGACGTCGCTGTGGGTTGGGGGGGGATGGGGGGAGGGGGGGACACAGCACTGTGGAGTGATTAGGTGGAGAGACTGATAAGCAATCTCTGCTCTGCAGATTTGTCATTGATTAGCCTTTGGCCTCACGTTCAGCCGCAAGGTGATCAGAGATAACTGTGTACTCGGGACGCCACTTGTGTGAATCTGTGTGTGTGTGTGTGTGGGATGTGCGTGCGTCGGTGTGTGTGTTGGGGGGGGGATGTGCATGCATGTGTTTGTTAGGGGGGGGGATTTGCGTGCGTGGTTAGGGTTGGGGGGGTGTGTGCGTGTGTGTGTGTGGTGCGTGCGGTGCGCGGCTCATCCAGGCTCACCGCTCATCTCCCTTCCCATGCACATCCGCACAATTTGCTCCCTGCTGAGTCTCCTCGCTCTCTCCACAGTCACTCTCCACGCTGCTAGGAAATCAGGTGCATATTGGTGTGTGTGTGTGAGCGTGTGTTAGCGTGTGCATGTTTTCTTTTTTTTTTCTTCTTTTTTTTTGGGAAGCGTGTGCATGAATGTGTTTGTGGATTAAAGCCTCCCCCACCCCCTACCCCCCCCACCGCCCCCGCATGCCTTACACCCCCCACCGCCCTCCTGTGTGAATGTGGGAAGCCATTCAGGCTCAGTGAGGCAGAGCCTAGCTCTTCTCCTCCAGCCTCCTCAGAAACAGAACAAGCTGCAAGAGCAACTGGAGACAT
>NC_090069.1:5427808-5440270 GCF_038355195.1 Osmerus mordax | reverse complement strand
GGCTGCGAGTTGTAAGAAAAATAGGTGTCCTGAATTGTTAAAGTCGACTCTGGGAATAACAGGATGCTTGAATGCCATTCGCTCAGGCGTACGCGAACGACTTAGCTCGATTGGGGATGGATTCCCAGTGGTTTGCCTTCTCCCTCTGATGCCCAGTATTTGGCAAGTCCCTCTGCCTTCACTTGTTAATCTAGTATACAGAAAAAATACAGAAAAAAATAAATAACTGAATGCAGCAGTGGCCCATTTAGACAGGCTAGCCAACCCCCTCCCCTCCATCCCGTGCGCAAGCCGCCATCGCCGTTTAGCAAACACACAACAAACCTCAGTTTTGCTAAGTGGGATTTGATATCTGCGTGGGCGACGCACACATTCTTATTTTAGTGCATGCTTATTGTTGTCGGTAGATCTCTCTGCGATGGTGCAGCCTATTTCTCACAATTTCTATGTTATAAAGCGTGTGCAGTTTGATCGTTTTTTATCCGTACGTCTGTGAGGGATGACAATTATACCGCACAAGTATAGAAACATCACAGAACTTAATCCCTGATCTTTGAATGTGTAGAAAAATAATAATTATTTGTGTAAAATTGCATTTGTCAAAGCAATTGATGCCGTATCATAATGGCCGTTGGTGTAGCTTTATCAGAATCCTCAAATGTTGGTCAAAGCTTTCATCTTTGTTTTTATTTTTTATATCTTTCAAATGTTATAAGTGTGTCAAATGTCCTGAGAAAGGCGTCACGCTGGAGGAGAGTCCTTTTGTTGTTTTTCAGGTTTTTATGCTTCTTTTTATGCTTTTCATTTTGGGATTTTCCCCCTGAAAGTATTTGCTGTATGTTCTCACCATCCTTAGTTCCATTTGTTGTCTTAAATGGAATCAATTACCTCTCGTTCAGAGTCCAGCTGCCTGTTAAAAGGTGACAGTGGCATTGTTTTGTCCAGGACCGGCGCTGTAGGCAGGGGGCTGAACCCCCTTGAGAGGGAGAGAGAGAGAGGGGGAGAGAGAGAGAGAGGAGAGGGAGAGGGAGAGGGAGAGAGAGAGGGAGGGAGAGAGAGAGAGAGGGGGAGAGAAAGAGAGGGAGAGAGAAATAAAGAGAGGGAGAGGCCATGAAGCCCCCACGCTCATCTCATCTATCACCTCACCTCTCTGGCGCCTCATGCGCAGGTGCAAGCACGACTTCTTGGCTCCTTTAGCCTCTGTTCCCTTTAGATTTTGTAAAAAAAGAAAGAAAATGTTTTATTTATTTGTCTTATTTTCTGTCCAACGGTTGTTGACCAAGCAGCAGAAAATTGCTGTCTCTGCTTCTTCTCAACCAGGTCAGAATTGTTTTCCTTTCAAAACTCGCTTTTTTTTCGGGGGGTGTTGCGTGTGCGCTGTGGGTCTGTGCACGCGTGCATGTGCGTGAGTCAAGTTCCCAGGCTGCTGCTGCATACAATGTTGGGAGCCAGCCAGCTCCAGAGACAGATGGTGGAGTTATTAGATGTGCATCATACGATTCCCTTCCTGCCACTCGCTTTTTAATCAAATTAAAGCAACAAAAAAAAGGGGGGAGTCTATTAACCGCGTTTGTATTCAACTCTATAATGGACCTTACTACTCTGACTCCATACCCCCCTCAAGGCACTGCCAATCCCATGTTTGCCATGGCGTCGTTGTCGTGTTGTTGTTGGGTGTTTATTCCCGCTGTGCGTTTTTGCCCATCGCACGTGCGCGGATGTGGCCCGTTCCTCTGTGTCTGTGCTCTTAAGTTTGGTTGATTCTTTGAGGCAGAGCCTATCTGTGCATCGGGCAGACGATTGAATTAGTCAGTACAAAGAGCCGACTGTTAAATGAGGTGGTGGGAGCGACGTAGCTCGATCGCTAACTTGAAAAGGAGAGAGAGAGAAAAAATCTAGAGTTGAAAGAAACCATGTAGTCATAAAACCCATGGAAAAAGTGAATGTTGTGTTCCCTTCAAAGCGGCCGACCTAGCTCGATTCAAGGATAGCTTCCAGATTTACTATGGAAAGTTGAAAGAGTGTTGATGCGTTGCTGCGTGTGTGTGCCTGTGCGTGTGCATGTGTGTAAGGGAGAGAAAGGAGAGAGAGAGAGAGAGAGAGAGAGAGAGAGAGAGAGAGAGAGAGAGAGAGAGAGAGAGAGATAGAGAGGATACAGTGTGTGTCTGTGCATGTGTGTGTGCTGATGTGTGTTAGGGAGAGAAAGGGAGAGAGAGAGAGAGAGAGAGAGATAGACAGGATACAGTGTGTGTCTGTGCATGTGTGTGTATGGATGTGTGTTATAGCAAGAGAAGGAGGAGAGAGAGGAGGAGAGGGAGGGACACATGCATGGGGGGAGGGAGGGAGTCCAGTCCCCCCCTCCCTTCCCTCCCCCTCCCGTAGCCCAACGTCAGAAATGGTTTCTCCCTACTTTGCATATTCACCATGCTTGGCCTGGCCATATGGGAAAATGCAACTGAAGGAATTGTTGTGAAAAAAAAGGGGACAGCGAGTTTGAAAATAAAAGTTGTTACAGTGCCACTGAAGAACAGGGGAAAAAAGAGAGAAAAGAACGATGTATTGTGCGTACACTATCCCAGGAATGAGTGGAAGCTCTTTGATGTACTACTACAACGGCAAAGCGGTAAGCTAACTCAGCCACCGAGGGCTGACATTTGATTTAGCCCTCTTCCTGGGGAGCTGCAAGCCTGTCATTTGAACAACACTTTACCCTGTGATTTTGTTTTGCTCACAATCGTTGTTGAACGTGTCTTGTGTTACCTTGAAGCGAAAACAAAGACAGAAGTCCTTGTCGGTGTGTGTTTTGCGTGACATGGGGAGGAATAGGGACCTAGATTTTGCACCGTTTTAAAGGTAGCACATGCTGCTGGGAATAATGCTTGTCTGTCAGCATACTGTGCAAAACAATTTCTCTGGATTGGCTTGATAATGTGTTTCGAGTTAGTAGCTGTTAGCACTGTAATGCTGTTATAGCTGCTTCAGTTATTTATCTATTATGTTAAATGGGATGTAATGATAACATAGTATGGACCACTGAAAGAGGAGTTATTTGACTGAGTGGCTTTCATTAATATGCTTTCATTTAATAAAGAAGGTCTTTTTGAAAGGGAATTGGACTTTAGTATCGGTGTGTAAAGTTAAATAAAATAACATTTAGTAGTTTCATGCAGGCCAAGAGATTATTGTTATTCCGTATCCTATCATGTATTGAAAAATGTAGTATATCATGCATATTTGCCTATGGTGTGTGTGGTTTGTGTCAGAAAGTCACAGGGGTGCCCATGGCCCCCTTACACCTGTGAAATATCAGGCCTTGGTAAGAAGGTGACAAGGGAGAGAGAGAAAGAAAAGAGAGAAAGCGGGCGAGCGAGGCGAATGCTGTATGTTTGGTTCTGTTAGTTGTGAGGGACTGATAGACATAGTGAGAGAGGGAGAGAGAGAGGTAGGGACTTCACTCTTCTCCAGTGGACCTAGGGATTGCGATGTTGTCTCTCCTGAACTGTAATAGCTTGGCCATATGATAGCAATCAGAGGTAGGGCAGGGAGGCAGGCAAAGAGCAGTTGCAGCTTTGCTCTGAAGGCCCTCTCTGCTGTCTTGGCCCTCATCTCAGCTTAAACACCACTGGATCGTATGTCAGATAACTCTCCTCACAAAAGCAGACACCGTTTTTTTTTAAAAGAGGCATGTTTTATCATTTGTTGTGGAGAGAAAGACCATTTTAAAGCTGTGTGTGAGTGTGCTGAGAAGGACATGTTGATCATTTATTTGACAAATTAATAAGTTAAATAGTGTACATTTTTATAGGTGTTATTTTCTTAGTAATTTATGAAAATAACTATATTTGGTTATTGTATTTGTTTAATATACATGAATTAGGGGAATTCATTATATTATCCACAACTATTTCTGGAAATCAAACAGCAATTTAACATATTGTTAATTTTTTATAATTGTTAATAACAACAATATCAATAACAATATTACTACTACTTATATATAATAATATTGTATAATTGTTATTATCATTCTGAAAATTACATTATGTATTATGATGTTGTTTTTGAAAATATCTATATTGCGTTATTATAGTCTTTGTTAAAATTGCGTTTCAAAAAGGATCTGACATTTAGTTTTACCGCGTTCTCGCTATGCCAACAGACAACGGCTGTTCAGTAACAACTGGCGGTTAAAGTTTCCCGCCTGGCAAGGGTGTGCCTGGGCCTGGTTAGCGGCCTAGGGGAGAAGTTGCATTAGCGTCTCGGCCTGCACCGACTTGGCATCGCCGTGCCCTCTTTGATAAACACAGTCTTCCTTTGTACAGAGGCCGTACAATCCGATTTTTGTTTATGATACACGGGCATTGTGCGGCCCTGGGTAGGTGCATTGTGCGACTTTTGATACGGTGCCAAGCATCTCGCTGGGCTTGTTTATGCTGTGCGTTTGGCGGATAAAAAACACGTATGAGAAAACGTTTGTTTTGCCCCTAAAAGCCTACTGATAGGTGGTTTATTTTTGGGCCCTTCATTGTTGGGTATTTGCCACTTTACAGGGGAAAAAGGGAGAAGGGTACATGCTAGGAAAACGCTGTCTGTGGTCTAGTTGGTCTTCGGCTCTGTGGAGGGAAAGTAGAGCAACAGCCGGGCCGGCTGGGCTGTGGGTCTGGAGTCTGGAGAGGCTGAAGGAGCAGCCTTGCCCAATGAGTCAACAAAAGAGAGGCCAAAACAAAAGGCCTCCACACACAAGCTCATTTAAAACATAGCTTCCCAGTCGCCATTGTTATGCAAACGCAATATCGGAATTATCCTGAAGTTTTAATTAGCCGCGACAGCATCAACTTTGCATAGTCTGCCCAAAATCTTCACTACAATTTGACAATTTCAGAAAACAATTACGTTTTCTATCTATAATTGTGGTGTGAATATCTTCTTTAAACAGATCATCAAAGTAATATCAGAATTATGTGGCAGTGACCAATTTTTCTAAAATTGTTGACCTTTTACTGTGTATGGTTGAAGACAGAAATACCTAAATTATTGTATACAAATTATTAACCATTATTTAATGTATCAGGATATAGTAGTTTTATCAATGTATTCAGTACTAGTGATATGGAGAAACATTGTCAAATAGAAAATGATAAATTATATTAATTGGGTTCTTTACTTTACTAAATGAGACTAAGTTATGAGTTTGTCTACATTAGATCTTTAGAGTATTATGTTCAATTAATTAAATTAGGTCTCTCGAGTCATATATATCTCTTAGGAATTTTTATGAATAATAATGAACATTAATACAGATGTAATTAATGCTAATGCTATGATTAGTAAATTAAATACTACTAAATACTACTGACTTATAATAATAATAATAATAATAATAATAGAAGAATAGTAAAATATTACGATGAAGTAGAATCAAGAGTAATCTGACAGATTTAAAATGTATGACTATACAATTTATATTAAATAAATATATAATGTTCACAGGTGCTGTGTGATTGTCAGGCAATTCATATAAAGGATAAGGCTTGCAGCGACTGCTATCCTTTTACAAATGACAGTTTTAAGATAGATAGTCGTATGTACATTGCTACAGATTGTTCTCTGTTACAAATGTTCTGTAAACACTACAACATTGAATGAGACATTTGTGTCAAAATTGGCCTATAGATAACATGTTTCTTATTTGTTTGAGAACATAAGTGTAAATCTTTACAGTCATTTGTCATTTCAGACAAAGTCTAATCATGGATTTCATGACTAATATCAATCAATATTTTAATGTTTAAAACCAGTTGTTGTTCTACTTATCAAATAATCTGGATGCAGCAAATTACCATACGATTCTACCTGTACATTTCCCCTCTCCATGCCAGGGTACAGTTGTGTACACTCAACTGTACACTCAACTGTACACAGCTCTCGAGTGTGCGTTAAATGTTTCTTGCCCTGAAATCCCTCCCCCATTCATCTTCACGCTGCATCGTAGACGACGGCATCAGGACGGTTCTGTTGCCAGAACCGGGTGGAACACACGGCGAGAGCCTCTTTCTACGTGTCCCATGTGGACGGGGCCAGGATCGGGCCTCGCGAGGCGGCATTCCTCGGATAGCTGGGGATTTTCCACACAAAGCCGTGGGAAGTATGGTTCTCTGCGATGCTGTGCCCGAGTCGGGCACCCCGTGACTGAACCGATGCCAGGCTGTGCCCGTCTGATCAAACTGTCAGCATGGGGAGGAGGTGGGGGGGACGGGGGGAGGGGGGGGAGGGGGTAGACTGGTATACTGGGAATACGGCTCTACGATATGGCGACGGCAGCGTCCATGTTGAGGGAGGTGACATCGCGGATGTGGGCATCAGAATCAGAAAGGGATTTATTCGCCATGAAAGTTTGCACAGACAAGGAATTTGCTTTGGCAGGAAGGTGCATACAATAAACATATACCTAAAATTTAAATATGTGGACTAACTATACTAAGGGTACATAAACTAGCAACTAAGGGTACATAAACTAGCAGTCCACACAGCCACAGTGCCATGAGAGAGGGGGAGACAGGGGTACGCAGTGTCAACATTATTCACAGACACGGTGCACCTGAACAGAACCAAGCCGGCACAGCCACTTCCCCAGGTTACTCTCTAGCGTGTGTGTGTGTGTGTGTTTAAGTTTGTGTGCGTGCGTGCGTGTATGTCAGTCTATCCCCCTCTCTGGGGTTTAGGGGTGACACCACTTTAGGCCCAGACTGTGGACATGACACACTTGTTCTCGCCGCAGCGCCTGTACTGTCCCCTCATTATGGATGTTAAAATAGATCTTTTGTCAAGGGGGGGGGGCAAATCCCATTGAACTAGGTCATCCACTGGCTGTGTGGGCCTGTGAGTGCCTTTGAGAGGCTGGGCCTCACCGACATATGTTGTATAAAAGAGAAATTATGCAAAACGCTGAGTAAAGTGGTCGCCGCGGTATGACAAAATGGCAAAACTGTTTTCTCTTTCTCATTGTTGTTATTACTGTTGTATTGTTGAACCCTGAATTAGCAAGTGGGGGGGCTGCCAAGTTGCGAAAAAAATAAAGGGTGAACAGACTATTTTTACCCTTGGACAGATTGCATCTACTAGAAAACTAAATGTATTTCCAGTTTGAAAACCTCCCAATTAGCTAAATGAAGCATTTATCAGTTATTGACAAACAGTCAAATCCGATGGGCCGCAAAAACAATCACGCATTCAGACCCACGGTCAATGACATCTCTGTCTTTCATTTGGAGTGTGTCCTCTAGTTTCATCCTCCTGTGTGAGTCGGTGTCCGCCTAAACCAGAATTCCCAAATGGAATCAGTGCTGTTACATGGACCTCAGAATGATCATGAACACACACACACACAGAGGCAAGGATTGTGTCGGTGGTGGTCTGGCAGCGGAGAAGGGGTCTGTGCCACGCTGTGACGCCCGTTGGTGGGATGCCCGGCGCTCCTGGTCAGGACGATGCCACGGTGATTAGAAAATAGGCCATTCTCAATCTCCGGTTAGTGTGCCCAGCTCACAAAGCACTGCGGCTGGTTGTGGCTCCAGACCTTGCGCCAGTCATCCGGACACACTGTCTAATGACTCCTCTCTACGTTTTTTTTACACCCCTCTCCTTGCCACGGTCAAGTTCACCACAACAACAATGCCTCCAAGTATGTCCTGCCCTGGGACTCGAACCAGCAACCTTCAAACCCTTCACGCTCCTTCAAATCTGAACCTACTATATCTCACGCCGGCATTGTCAGTCTATCAATGAGCCTTGATGGATGCCCAGATATATTTGTCTTTTATCTCAAAGAGCAGAAAATAGCTATGTGAAGCCGGGGGAGAGAGAGAAAAACTGTCCCAAACACTGAAGTAATCATGGCTTTGATCTTGGCCGTTTTATTATTACAATCTGCGCCAAATAATGCTATCCCGATTCCGTAGTCTGTAGGGGAGTTTGGGCCCATATGTTCGTCATTAGAGAGGTCCTTCTCATGGAATCAGGATGGCGCTGCAGCGCTACCCACGAGGCCCTGATCTTAATACCGATTAACTTTATATGGATCAGCCTGGACCAAAGCTTCTCCAGACCCCTCGTTGCTCCACTCCGCGACGTCGACCAACGTTTCAATCTCCATCCTCCTTTTCCCAGAACGATAAAATAAACATGTCCGAGAACACCAATTAAAACAAGTGGGTACATGGATATGTGGCTACAGAATGCTGTGTGTGTGCACTCATGGTTAAAGTGCAGCCGTCGTCGCCCGTGAGTGTGTGGCTTCTGTGCGACGCGAGGGCGCTACGCTCGGCTTCGAGTCGGTGGCAGGAGCCCCGGCTCCCACACACTCGTTTTTTTCTCACCCCGGCGGCCGCACTCCCAAAGCCACTACCGATTGGCCGACGGCTGGCGAGGCGCCGTTGGCGACGGGCACAGGGCTGAACGTCAAGGCTCTGCAAATGTAAGAACAACAACAGGGAGGGATTGCAACCACAACAACTAAACAAAGACTGCGGTAGGAGTATGCACTGTGGCACTGTGGAGGGTGCCAGTATGAGAAGCCAGTGTGTGTGTATATGGGTCTAAATGGGTCTAGTGATGTTTACAGTTGCTGGAAGGCACCCTATATATCTCTGGGTGTGTGCTGTACGTGGCTTCCTATTTCCATGCCAGTTTGTGAGAAATCCGCTCCCTGAAAGTTTGAGATTTGCTCCTAATTACTCTGACAATTGATTATTTATGGTGGCAATTAATCGGTTGTCAAGCAGCCAAATGGCAATGTCCCAAAGCTGGTCAGGTTCCTCTCCTTGCCCAAAATCCAGTCCCTGTCTTTCCCAGCCTTTTCCCCTATCAAGACCAAATCAAGCTGCTTTATCTCGCTTTTTTTGTGGTCCACCGCCCCGTCCTTTACACGGAGATATCTTCTCCTCACTAAGTCTGAGTTGATCATCGTTCCCAGGGTTCATCTTCCACGAGGCCCCGCGGAGATCCGGTTAAACCATCCCAGATTTTCTCCCTATCGCTCCGAGTAATCCTGAAAAATGGATTTGGCACCTTGTCTCCTCTGCAGCTCTCGGTGTGGAAGCAGGGCGTTTACGCGTGAACTAGGCTCGGTGAAGCTGCTTGACGGGGTTGGGTTGCGTGAGACCTTAGTCCCTCTGAAGATGTGAGAAGACAAGTCCAGGACTGATTCATCGACATATCGGGTGTCCTTCCTGTCTGAGATAGGTGTGTTAACGGCCTTTTGCGCTGAATACAGGATGTGGCCCACATTTTACAGTAGCCTTTCGGAAACAAACATCCTTACCCAATCCTTGTTTTTGTCTTTCCCGGCATGCGCGTGGAATCAACGTCCACCGCGCACGCGAAATACCTCTCGCTGATTGGACGCGCTACGCTGTCAGTCTAGCTGTCTTTCCTATGAGGTCACTTACCTGTAGTCAATCTCTGGTCCAGACATGTTTACGGTTTGTGAGGTAAACACAGGGAACAAAGCTCTGTGTGGTCCTGGTCTTCGCCTCGCTGCTCGACCACTGAGCCCCATGACTCAGGGCCCAGGGCTGCTGGGCAAACGTGCACGGCTCCAGACGAGCAGCTTCCCCACACATCTGCTGCCTTAACCACCACGCAGCACCGTGGAGCAGGCGTACTTTTTTGACCCATTCCCGTGCTCTGATCAGCACGGCTATTTCCGAGGCGTTTCGGTTTTCTTCAAAAGCTTCTCCTAGATTTATCCTCCCCATCGTACTGTTGTTGTTTTTTTTCCAACTTTTCTTTTCTTTTTTTTTTACCTTGCATAGTTTGTTAGTTTAGTGTGTGTGTGTGTGCGCGCGTGTGTGTGTGAGTGTGCGTTGTGTAAAGCATCCTGACAGCTCGGCGGAGTAGAAAGCCAGAGAACGGTAACAAGCGCTGGCAGAGGCTGACATATGGCGGTAATTAAATTAAATTAGGAGGAGAAAACGCTGTGGTCAGTTGCCAAAAACTCTATACCTTGAAAGGACTCGCAAATAATAAAATAAAATAAAAGCCTCCCAAAAGCCTCTCGTAAAGATCCGTCACCTGTGGAAATTCTCTCCTTCTCTCCCGCCGCAGAAACCTGGCTTTTTCTTCCACGGAGCCGTTCAGACCCTGCTAATGGATATCTTTGCTGCTGCCATCCCGGTGAACACGGGGAGAGAGTTGCCACTTGACAGATCAGGAAATTACCTCTGTAACCGCAACCTAAGTCTTAGGAAAGGCAAACGTGGATTCTTCCTCCATTTCTCCCTTTTTTCACGTCTATCTCTGGCCTGTTCCATCATTGCTGGGGTTGGAGTCTTAGTCACTTTGCACTTTATTTCTGAGCCCTGTCAAGTGTCTTTTGACTTTGGTGTGTGTGTGTGTTTAGGTGTGTGTACGTGTGTGTGTGTGTGACGGTGTGTGTCTCTGCATCTCATACCCTCCGAATGAGGCTCCTTCTGTGGAGTCTGGAAACCCGGCGGTTATTGACTCCCCTGTATTTTCAAAAGCAAGGCGTTTTTTTTCATTTATTATTTGTATTTTTCTGATGGCCATTTTCCCCGTGACAGGGATGCGGGGGGGGGGGGGGGGGGGGGGGGGAGGGGGAGCCTTATTAGCTGTCAAGCCCTGGAGATGGCTCCCCTGGCCACAGTCACGCCGGAGGAGCCGAAAGCTATTTCCTGTTTGCGCTGTTGGCTTGGAGGGGCCATTATAAAGTGCATTAATGTTTGCTCCGAGGAAAGGGAGCCCAGGCCGCGCTCCTCCATCCCCGTCCATTGAGATGAGCCGGTGGGCTCACCTTGCGGGATATTGAGGAATATGGCTGCATCTCACATTTCCCTGCCTCGTAAATTGAGTGGGTTTCCCCCACTCAATCCACCAACCAAACGCACAGAGATCCTCAGTCTGTCAGGATGATCTATACGTGGGCCGCACACCACTCCATTGGCCGGCTAGTCTCCATAACAACAACAAATGGCACCCAATTACAGCTCTGGTTTTCTGTTTTGGCATATACAGATAAGAGCATTCCAGAGAATTAGAGATTTGGTTTTCTTTTCATCGTTTATGATCATTAGAATGTGACATCTGAGCGGGGACATGTCGGATCATTTGTTGAGAGACTTTTTTGTAATTTTTTTCCCTTCTTTTTTTCTTCCTTTCTTCCTCCGCGGTCCTGTCTGTGGTGTCATGTCTGTGAGCGTGCCACGGAACTGCCACACTCCTCCCTAGCTGTCTGTATCTCTGTGTGCGTGTGTGTGTGTTTCCCTGTCCTGGGTGGGAAATTGGAGTCACAGCTCTGCTAAGCTGTCTCACAATCACCACAGACATCATCCACAGAGCTATCCCCTCATTTGCTTTTGTTGACGATTACAGGGGGGGGGGGGGGGGGGGGGGGAGGCGGAGGCGCTCGCAAAAGAACACAATGACGAGCTCACGTTGGGGTTTGCGTTTATTTTTTTCTACCGACGTTTTTTCCCCGTCTCGCTGTAGATTACAGTCGAAACGCTCTCGGCGCCGCGACGACGGGCACGCGCCTGCGCCGGGCGGGGGGGGAACAGTTTCAGGCGTAGCCCACCAGAGGGCACCACTCGTCGGGTGCTTGCGACCGGGACACACCGACACTGTCGTCCAAAGACAGGACGCATCTTATTATTTGTATTTTTTTTTATCACAGAGGAATATGTGTCTTATCTATGATGAACAAAATATGTTTTTCATATTTCTGGGGCGTGCTTGTGTGTGAGGAGGAGGGGGGGAGGAGGCGGGGGGGTTGCTAGGGGCTCAGCTGGTAATCCCCCGGGGGCGATCGGAAAGAGAGCGGAGAGGGCCGTGGGACGGTGTCATCACACACGGCGCGGCAGTTCCACACCGACGCCACGGAAAGAAAAACAGCCGTACCCTTCATCGGCATGCGCAGTTGTCTTATTGATTTCTTTATCCGTTCAGGTCAGGCTGGGGCTTAGATTGAGATCGAGCCCCCCCCCCCCCCTCCCCACAAAGATTTGGTGCAGTCAATATCCCCCTGGGGCAGGGGGGAGGGCACAGGGTCCATTGTTCAGTTTCTAGGCCTCTCCTGCTATCCCAGAAGGCCACGGGAGCAGTGCTCTCGCCTACCTGGCAAGTCACCAAGAAGGGGAGAAAAGCAGCAGGGCCAAGAAGAAAGGGAGTGTGAGGGGGGGTGAGGGGGGGGGGGGGGGTGTAGCGGCATTGATCCTTTTAAGGTGCTGTAAAGCGCCCCGCCTCCCCTCTACCATCTGTGCAGCAGACTCCTAACCCTGCAGCCCCCCTCCACCCCCCAGCCACACACACACAATCCCCCCCCCACACACACACACAACCCCCCCCCCCTGACACTGACACCAGTCCGATCTTCCCACCATAGTAGCAGCCCAGCTCACATCATAAAACCGTCACGCACAAACACGTAGTTCCGTACACACACGCAGA
>NC_090069.1:5397459-5427708 GCF_038355195.1 Osmerus mordax | reverse complement strand
ATACCCACAGACAAACAGTAGCTGGGGCTCCAGAGCCTATCGCCTGGCTCTCGGAGACTGACAACGACGCGGCGGCGCGGGGAGGCCATCTGAGGTAAGCCAAGGGACGCCACTAGACTCGGGCCTCAGCTGTGCGAAGGAGCGTCAAGGACATGCCACGACGTGTTCCTCCTATAGAAACCCCCGTGTAAACCAGGGTTAATGACGGGAGGAAGGCTATGGTCCATTAAGACAAAGATTTGAATATGTTAATGGTGGGGGGGGTGGCGGCCTAGCAGACGAGCGATCCTTCCACGCTTAGGGTGATGGAGGGGTTGCCTGGGGAACGTCCCCGATGCCACGTCTGGATGAGAAGAAAGCACTTCCGGTCTCTTTGTCACCGAAAGGCAGCTTCTGGCTCTTTCCAGTGGCGTAGCACGCGCTTTTTAGCCGAAGCCACTGACGAAAGTGACGCTTTTCCCCAACGCACGAAGCTTTGCATGGCGATGACCTCCGGAGCCTAGCCAACGGCCCACATGCCTAGGATCCTAGAGGGGGTGACACCCGGGGCAGTTTGCGATAAGCCTACGCTGCTGGACTCATGTGCGCGTCGACCTCTTTGTTTCAGAGTTACACGGACGGTTCACAGTACCCTCACATGACCAGCAGGGACCTGGGCTCACACGACAACATCTCCCCTCCCTACGTCAACTCCAGACTAGCAGGTGAGTCCGGGAGACCAGCCCCCTTGAGCGGGGGGGTGCTTGTGGGGGGGGGGGGGGGGTCACCTCAGCCTGTGTGTGTTCGTCTGATATGCGTTTCTTTGACAAAGCAGCCGCTTTCCTCCGTCTCCACTTCAGCGAACATGTTTATTCACCTGAAGTACCAAACAAGTCACGCGCTCGACTAGTCCAGAAGGCCGTGATATAAACACACTGCTGTCGCCGCGTGTGTCCGGGGGAGAGATGATGACTGGTGCGAGAGCAACGAATCGGATGTTTTCAATCGTTTCATTGGCCGCGGCGCCGCGTTGGTTTATGTCCCCCCCACGACTCGGAGTGTGTTAGCTCGATCTACAGCCCACTGTAAAAGGTCACATAGCGTGTCGTCACCTCACCCCCCCCCCCACCTTACCACTGGCATGTGAGGGACCTCTCGGTTTGACTAGGGCAGCAAAGGGACGCGAGCGAGCATCGGCGCTGCTCACTTACCCATGATGCCCTCGGCGCCCTCGTCCTCAACTCCTCCTCGCCGCCAGTGGTGAGCAAATGGCCACTGACACAGATAATCTTCTTGTGACATGAAAGTCAGAGCCTAACGAGGTCTGACTGGCTCCGTGAAAAATGTGCTCGCTCAGAGCCCCGGCTTCCGGCGCTTTCTCTCCCGCCGCTACTTCCCGGCATCTTCCGTTAAATGATACATGACATTTTGGAAGCAACTCGCGGTGTATTGAGAGTATAGCTGGTTCACAGAAGGAGGGTGTTTGGGAGGGGTGGGTGGGTGGACTTGGACCTCCGCACACCTCTCCCTCGCCTCTTTGTCGCCCTTGCTAACGCTGTCCCGCTATACCTCAGGCCCATTCACACACTGATAGTGGAAATACAATACGAAGTAACGCGGAGGTCGGGTCCAACCGTTTCCCCGGAAGCTTCCGCCAAGGTACTCTGCGGTAGACAAGCCAGGGGGGGGGGGGTGGAGAGAGGAGTCTTTCTCTCTCTGTGCTAAGGAGAGGAGGTGACAGCAGCGAGGCACTCAAGTGGAAAAGACTTCCATCCTGGATTATTTACACAGCCAGATGCTTCAGAAATGACAGAATCCGCAGCAGCCTGGTGCCCTGATATTCCGCAAAATGACAAGCTATCTTAGTCGGGACTTCCAGACCAGATCTCGCTCACCTCTGAGCACTGCTCCGATTAGATAGCGAAAGTGAGATTTTTCGATTTTCTTTGCAGCAAATCGAAAAACAGGTTTTTGGGTTGGGCCAATCAGAAAGGTGCTTAGCACCAAGCGTAGCCGTGGCCTAGAATGTCTGTCGGCCATACTTCTGAGGACGGTCTGGGTAACAAAGACGGGGACTACAAGCAGCGCGCGCGCTCGCCGTCTCCGCCGAAACGCCGGATCAAAAAAAGGGTGGTCCTTTGAAGCCTAAAATGGGGGGGGGGGGGGGGAATGGGTTTTGTGAAGCTGAAGAAATGTCCTTCCCATCTGCTGGTCACTTTGTTTTGGGAGCAAAGAAAAGCTTTGGCATGAGCCGCCGCTCCCATGGCACGCATCGACGAGCCACCGAGGCAAAGCAAAACGGAGCAACAGGTCCACGCTCGGCAACAAACAAAACGGCGAGAGCGAGGCGGGGAAGGAGGGATGGAGGGAGTGCGACGGAGGGAATGGGGAGGAACGGGGAGAGTGTGACGTGTGTGTGTGGGAAGTGGATGCAAAAAAGGCTTTTGCATACACGTTTGGCGTTTTTTTTGGTGTGAGGCTAACAAACACACACACACACACACACACATACACCTCACACTCCCCATTCTCCCCATCCCTCTGCGGAGTGAGGAAAAAGAGAAAGGGGGAATGCGATCTAATATCGCCTGCGCCTCATCTTGCACCGGGTGCCTCCATTTCCAGTACTAAATGATAACATTAAGGGAGGTAGACAGGGGAGGAATTTGGAGTGCCAACCTCACTAGCAGATTTCTGCCGAGCGAGTGGGCGGGGAGAGAGGGAGCCCGCTGATGGTGAGAGCCAGAGAAGCCTGTCCCATCCATCCAGACAGCATCATTACGGGGCGGGTGCCTTCTCCCATTCCCACAGACATAACTTTGCAGATTATGGTGACATCCTTTAAATAATCAGCGAGGGGATTTGTGTCATATCCGCGGCCCCCGGACAGATTAATCCGCACAGGCAGCCCACTGCAACAACCCCCCCCCCCCCCCCCCCCCCCCCCCCCCCCCCCCCCCCCCCCCCCCCCCCCCCCGCCCGCCACCCCTGACTGGTGCTACCTCCACTCTATAGCCCTCCCACAGCTCCTCCAGCTCTCAGCACCAAGCCTCCAGCCCTCAGCCTTCAGCACCCCCTTCTCCTCCACTCTCCTGCCTCCAACCCCACGGCGTCCAGTCCTCAGCCCCCAGTCCTCCAGCTCTGAACCCCCCCCAGCCCCCAGCCTCCAGTAGCCTCCACGCCCCGGGCTCGCCAGCTCCAGAGTGACATTTCCCACTGGCTCCGTGCCACCTCCATGCCACCTCCATGTCACCTCCCATGCCACCCTCTCTTCCAGTGGCCCCCCTCTACCTCAGCACCCCCCACCCTCCCCTCCTCCTCCTCCCCCCTCGGCTGGAAACACAAACCTTCAGGTAGACACCGAGGAGCAGCCGTGACTGGACCATTAGCATCCTGGAGGACTCATCCGTTTGATTTACTGGCCTCTGCCTCTGCTTCTGTTCGACACTAGCGTGAGTGGAGGGAGAGGTGTCTGCTTTAATTAATAGGGAGCCGAGGCGGAAGGATTCCTCTGCTGTTGCTGTGGATTGAAGTAGAAAAGGCCACGGAGGGGTGCCTAGGCTGGAGAGTGACCTTGAGTCTGGCGAGAGTGGAAGAGGAATGGGATGAATAGTAGTCGATGGCTCTAAATTCTGTACTGAGGTCTGTTTGAGGTATACACTGTGTGTGTGTGTGTGTGTGTTTGTGCGCGTGCGTGCGTTAAGCTCGGTTTGCCAAGCAGGTGCAGCGCAGTGCAACTAACAAAGGACTCCCTAACTGTCACAGACATGGCAAATGAACCGCAGGAAACTTCTCGACTTGTAAGCAAGTTTGCTCTCGGCTCCAGCCTAGTTAAGAAGTGGGCTTCTTTGCATCTGATTCATGTTGTTTGCTGTAAGTGTACTTTATTTTCCTGTTCATTCAGCAAGCCATTTTTCCCCGCCGTTGGCTATTTGTTTGGATTTGGCGAATCTGCTGACAAATATGGCACTGGGAGACGACGCTATTACATTAGTCAAAGTCGCCTGTGAGTGCAAAGTAATTTCTAGGCTAATATTGTTTGTTTTTTCCCTTCGATTCAGTGAAACGTGCTGATAGATGTGCTGTGAAACCAATATGTGCTCTATTGAATGTTCAAACGAGGATGTAGCGGCGTGTTCTCTATCAAGTTGCGTCTGAGGAGAGAAGCAGTGTGTGTGTGTGTGTGTGTGCTTACCATCAGCCTGGTGCAGGTGTACAGGTACAGGTGCCTGACTGCATGAACCCGCCTGTCTGAATGCTTCCTTTTTGAAATATGACCCCTCCCCTTCCCTGACACAGGTGGCTCAGTCACTAGCTTGTCTGCTGGAGGAACCATGAGCCCCCCCCCCCCACACCCCCCTTTTCTTCTCCTTCCTCCCCCCCTTCCCACACCATCCCTCTCCACACCTCCTTATCCCTTCTCAAAATACCACCCCTCACCCCCTCCACCCCGCTTTTTTTCCACCTCTCCTCTCATCTCATCCCCCTCCGCACTCCCTCCGGAGCGAGGCACCCCCACCCCCACCATCCCTTCCGTCACCTCCCCAGCTAAACCTAATTAACGAGCGCTGGCGGAGAGGCCACCCCCGCCTCCCCCCCCCCCGCGCCGGGGCCGCTCCGTCCATCTCACCTCCTGCTGTCCTGCCGGAGCTCCAGCGCGAGGAGGGGCCTCTCGTCCACTCCCCCCCCCCCACCCCCCCCCCCCCCCCCCTCCCGCTCCGCGGGCACGGGCAGTGCCAAGGTCGCACCCCCCCCTGTCCACTGCTGGCTATGCCCGGAATAAATAATCAGGGCGTCGGGGGGTAGTGGGGGGTAATGGTGGGGGTTGTGTGGGGGGGGAGGGGGTTAGGTGGCGGGGTAATGTAGGCAGTGGGCCGGGGGCCACCTCGGCTCGTGGAATCTCTGATCTCCATTTACCCCCCCAGGGAGAGAGGGGTCACGGAGGATGACCCTCTCTTTATCATACCATTAGACACAGGAATGACTCGACAAAGGCTGCGCTGGACCCACTGCCTACAGTCCATCATAGTCACACTTCCATGTCTGATATCGTTTTGTTTTGTTTAAAGAGAACAGATTTATGACATTGTATTTCTCACTCTGGCCCATATATTTTTTTTTTTTTTTTTATGTCAATCAAGTCATTCCTTAAACTTGTCTGATAGGAAATATGAACCGTGTATTTATTTCATTCCTTTATTTATTACAACCGTATATTTATTTAATCTGTTCGCTATTCTTCTGTACATGCGAAGGGCCATCTGTTTGTATCAGGGTGCGTGGGGCTGGTGTGACAGCAGGAATGTGGAAGAAGACATTAGAAAATCTAGAAGCATCCATTCCATCATTCCTTTCCTGTGAGGGAAAGAGATGCTGATTGGTGGATAGATCTCAGAGGCCACACCCCCAATCGCTGTTCCCAGATTCACCCAGCACTGCTTCGAAACACCTGGCAACTGATCCCACACACACAGTTCTATATTCATTCATTAATTTACTATCCATCCATTCAGCCAATTTTTCATTCTTCTTTTTGTGTTTGTTTGTTTGTTTGTTCATTATTTCTTTTTCTGTCTGATGGAGCCGTGACTAGGTGTCCAGGAGGTTAGGATCAGTGTGTTTCCTCTCTGGGTGGTTATCAGCCAGTTAGCTGGACTGCACAATCCTAAAGGGTGAACATGCAGCCATGCTCTGTCTGTTTACTGAAAGAGTCAGGGAGAGAGAGAGAGAGGTGGGGAAGAAAATCAGTGTGTGTTTGTTACAGAGTGTGTGTGTGTGTGTGTGGGGGGGGGGGGCACCGGAGTGCTTGCATGAGAGCGCGACGTGGGAAGGAGAGATGGAGAGAATGTGTTTGAGGGAGAGAGAAGGGGAAAAAAAGGAGTAGGGGGAGTTAGTGAGAGGGGAGGGTCCCGAGGAGCAACGGAAGGATGGGGGGGAGGGATGGACGGAGAGAGGCGGAGGGGGCGGCCAGGCCGAGCCGGGCCGAGCCAAGCCGGGCTGGGGGGGGAAGGAGGGGTTAGGGGGGGGGGGCTGATAGAGACGTCAGCACGGGCCCTGGCCGACAGGAAGAGCGAGAGAGCGAGAGAGGTATGACGGGAGGGGAGGGAGAGAGAGAGAGAGGAGAGAGAGAGAGAGATGAGAGAGAGAGAGAGAGAGAGAGAGAGAGAGAGAGAGAGAGAGGGAGAGAGGGGGAGAGAGAGAGAGAGAGAGAGAGAGAGAGAGGAGAGAGAGAGAGGGGGAGAGAGAGGGGGAGAGAGAGGAGAGCTCCAGATGAGGCCTCTTGGGAGCGGGGCCGGGTCATTCATGTACGACCATGTGTATGTGTCTGACAGACTGTGAAATGGTGCGGTGTTGCGCGGCTGCTCTGCACCTGGGCCCCTTCAGTGCTGATTGATTGGTTGGTCATGTGTAATGGTCCCATCTGCCGTGTGTTGTTTTTCTGTTTTACTTATAAACACTGTTCCCAGAGGCTGAGGCGAGATGAACTGTATTTTGTCATTTTTCCCCCTTCAAAAAGAAGGAAAGTACACAAAAAAAAAAAAAAAAAAGAGAGAAGGGGGGGGTTAGGTGATAAAAAAAGGAAAAAGGAGCGTAAAACCTCAAGCCAGCCTCGCCAGAGACAGCTCCCCGTCCTCTTCCGTGGCAGACGTGTGTTTCAGGGGGTCGTGTGTTTTTTCCGTGCGTTTTCTCGTTTTTTTTGTGTGTGTTTCTTGACGGTGTTATTCTGGTGAGCAACTGCTTGCTTTTTTAATGAGGAATAAAAATCACAGTGAAGTGTTTGGCACATATCTGCATAATGACTTTTTATTGCAGAGAGGAGTTTTCTGTAACAGAGCCAATACTTAATTAAAGCTGCTGACATCATGGTGTTATAATTAAGCCTGGCATTAATTAAGCAGGAATACCGATTTTTTTTTTTTTGGGGGGGGGGGGGACTAAAATGTGGGGAGAAGGTTCGTTAGTGTTTTGGGGTTAAGTCTTAAATGGACTCTTAGACAATGGCTATTTTAAGTGCTCGGACAGCACCAAATGTGGATAGGTGGCAAACTTGGCGGAGAAAGAGGAGAAAAAGTTTACTTTTGGCGGAATCCATTTTGTAAATGCTGATCGGATCCACGCATTCTGATAGCTAATTACGCATCGGAGAGCATCGACAGCTGCATTAATCATCATAAAATGTAATAATTAATGACATTCCAACAAAGAAAAATATGTAAATGAGAGCTCATTAGCATTTTCATATTCAGCTTCGATAATGCTTTTGCTGACAAGGTTGTAATTAATGAAAATTCATGTCGCAGTCGGGAGATTGGATCGCCTTCATTCCGCTCACAATTCCCAAATGCTAGCATTATGGAAAATGAGGAGTGCTGCCAACTTTTCGAGGGAAAAAACAACCTAAAAGCACCAAATGCAAATGAGCTCCTGGCATGGTGGTGGGATTTAGGGAGGGAGGGGGGGTACTTAACCCTTGGGGGCCTGCCCAAACCTTGCTCGGAATAATAATTCCCGGCTCCTTTTTCCCTTTCCAAAAAAGCCCCTTCGTAACCAAGTGCCGCGCCGCACACACCTGCACCTATGTTACGCGCGGGCCATGCTTTCAGGTCCCCAAGATTTGTTCAATCTTTTAACGAACGGACAAATAAATAACCAGCGGGCTACTTGGATGGGAGAGTGAGTCTACGGCGGCCGACGCGGGTAGAGCTCCTTTGTTTTCCCTCAGAGAAGGATTGGGAAGGAGCGGGGGGGGGGGGTGGGGGTAACCGCGGGGGATGGTGGCCGAGCGTTGGGGGAATGCCGTGGTGCGGCGCACACCTGTCTGGCGAGCGCCGGCGGCCCGCCTCCCTGCGGGGAGCGGGGAGGGCGGCGGCCGTGGTTTCGGAGGGAGCACGCTGCCGAGAGCGAGAGCGCGACGATGGGGAAGTGTGAGCCGCCTCCTCTCCCAGGGTTACGGCCACTCTCACAAAGAAGCCGGCTGCACCCAGAATAGAAACCCCCCCCCCATATGTTCTCACTGCGCATCCCACTCCAGCGGCTCGCAGAGCAACTGCGCCGTACCGCAGCGACATCCATTTGCATCGTTACGTCGGTTTGTTTTCATTCTTCTCGGCTTATGCTTGATAGTGTGAATACTTGGCCCAATTTCTTTTTTTTAAGGGCCAACTCATTCTTGAGACGTGTCACTTGGGTTTAGAAGACAAGTGTGTGTTTGGCCTCTGCCTGAGAGCCTGTCATCCAGACTTCTACCCTGCCTACTGGTATCACATGCATGAAGGGGAAATACTTTAACACACCTGTACACTTGATTCTCTTCTAGGGGCTTTCCAAGGTTACACAAATCATCCAGAAAATATCAGAAGACCGAAAAATCTATATATATATATATTTAAAAAAAAGATTGTCACCGAAATGACAAGACGCAAAAAATCCCCATTCTACTGTAGGTGAAATTTGAATTAATAGACACACACACACACACACATCTACTATCCTATCTTGTCCTAGAAAGGTCTTGTGTTGCCATGGGAAGTTTAATCCATGTCAGGATAGAGACTAGAGGGGGTAAAAATTTGACAAAAGCGAAAAGTGGATTTAGTGAAAGCAGGGACCACTGCATACTGAGGAGACGGTTAATCCACAAAAACAAAAGATTACAGATAAGTGCTTTGTTTTATAACCTCAGTATAATCCTGAAACTCTAGTGTTGCATTGATGCTTTGTGTCATCAAAGTTTTACTCAAGCGCATCTAGATCATCAGAACTTGAAATCTCTAGCCTTGGTCTTTAATCTTCTCACGGAATATATATCTCCCACTACACGGTTGAGCATTTACTACAGTTTTGTGATGACAGTATTTAAACGAATATAATAATATAATACTAGTAGAAAATAAAGTAATGCAATAGGATTTATATGGTTAAACACATTTGTATCTTTACCAACAAAACAACTCAAATATAATAATTTGATCAACATTGACCTCAGCCTTCTTGGTCTGTAGGGACTGGCATTGTGCACATCGGTCCACCCACCTCCCCCCCCCCGGCACTCCCTCCCTCCTTCACCTTGCTCTGCCTCTCTCCATCCCCCCCCCCCTCCCCCTCTGCTGTGGTAATCCTGGCTGGCCCAGATTGCGGGAGGCCTGTGGCCCACTCTTCCTCTTCTGCGAGGCCGTTCGGTCGCCCCGGTCCGCTCCAGTCTGTACCGGGCCGCGCGGGCGCGCGCACACACACACACACACACACAGAGTACGCATGGCTGACCCGTCCCCGCTAGAAACCGGGCCAGCCCGAGCCCTTTACCAGAGTTGGCAAAAACAAATTGCCCGATAAACAAAGCTCTTCTCCTAGATTATCTCTAAACCTCTTTTGTTGTGTGTCGTTTGCGTCTGTCTGGGCCGGCCTGTGGGCACAGCTACTCTGGCTGTTGGATGGGGGGGGGGGAGGGGGGGGGAGCACTGTGGCATCGAGGGGCACGGGTGGCACAAGCTCCCCTGAAACACACGGTTAGCACACAACTATGCCAGTCTGAGCGAGACAGAATAAGAGAGAGAGAGAGAGAGAGAGAGGGAGAGTGTGTGTGTGAGTGTATGTGTTAGAGAGGGTGGTGCGCTTCCAAGTGTATGCTCCCGGTGTTATTGTGTAACGCTGCCCTACTGCCAGCCAAAAGAAACACAGCAATGTCCGCACATCACCGTTGCCCCTCTCCAACATGGCAGCGACTTGACGGGCAGATGCCGTCCATCCTAAGAACATGTTCAAACAGAGGAGGAATTTAACATATTTGCTGCGGGAAAATTGTTAGCATTTAAGGGACAAGATTTATTTATTTTTTCCCTTTTTCATTTTAGCTCCCCGCTCCCCACAAAAATCTTATTATTTATTGTAGATATTTACATTTAGGAAATCAAGGCTTTCGATATTTGATTTATTATTATTATCCTCGAATAGTGTGGGTGCGACATCATACACAAATGCCTCAGAACTCCCAAACTGTAGTTTGGTGCACACGCAACCCCAGACCCAAATATATTTGTTGCAACTTAATTTCCCCTGATAACTTGCACACATTTATATAATTCCTCTCGCCGACACCTTCACTGTGGAGCGCACGCCCGCGCGCGCGAGAGAGACGGGCACGGGGGGGGAACAAAAGAAAGTTTATCCCTAGTGAAATGCAGTCGTCTTTAGCGACGGCCCTGGCATACAGATTTCTCGGTGCAAAATGTTGGCAGGAGACTGAGGGAGGGAGGGGAGGGCGGGTGCCCCCCGGGCATTGCCAGTGTGCTGTTGCCCCCCTCTGCAGCATGGCAGTCTGGTTCTCTTTGTTGTGTTCCCCAGCCCAGAGTCTTCCACGCCCAGCGCCAGTGTTCTGGAGGGGAATGCCCGTATGCATTCCCTCGACTGGCGCGCTGCGGCTGCACTAGGGGTGCACCCGTGGTTGGTTCGCTGTCGGACGCACACCGCCGCCGTCAAAGCTACTTCTTTTAGCAGAGTGACCCGCTGTTAGCTGATGCTCCGTGGAACTCACTGTCTTTCCCCTATAGGTCTGACGACTGGGTCTGGTGCCCCCCGCCCTTCCCCCCTCGCCTCACCCCTCCCCTTGGTTTGGGAGCTGGCATTGCCCCCTCCCCCAGACCCACGCCCGCCCCACTGGCCCGACTCCAAGGCTACTTCTTTTAATAAAGAGAGGCCTTTGAAGAGTCGTTGCGAATAACGACGCATTTACTGCCGCGGCGCTTGCTAGCGCTGCCAACTTTCTGTCTTAATCCAAGGGGGCATTTTAAATTGGGGGGTTGGTTGGGTTGGGAGGGTGGGTGGGTGTGAGGGGGCAGGGGGTGGGCGGCGGGCGAGGGGGTTCGGCATGGCAGCTCGAAGTATTAAAGGCTGCTTCTGTGCCAGTGAGAAGCTCTTCAAATTGGGGTTTTAAACCCTTCCAAGGAGAGGTGGGGGATTTGTGTGCGAGGGGAAAATCCCCCAAGACAACAACAGTTTTGTATGGATGCGAAACTTAATTAATATTCCCCTTAAGGATAAATACTTTTAGAAAAATTCCGTCTGGCTTTCTCCCCCTCTTTGTCTCGTTCCTTTGTTGTAATATTTGCTGGCATGATTCAGGTCTATAAATAATGTGTCTCTCTGTAATGTAGGTGGATTCTCATGCCTGCCGCACTGAGCTGCTGTGTGGGAACTTCTCGCGAGCGTCTCAGCGTGTGGTTACGTGCGTGTGCTCGAGGACTGGGTTTGTGCGTGTGCGACTGTGTGTCGGCGTCGGGCCTGTTTGGGAAAGAGAATGTCGATCTGCAGTGCTGTCTGTGTTTGCGTGCGTGCGAGCCGGTGTGTGTCATCTTGTTGTGCTTGTGTGTGTGTGTGTGTGTGAGAGAGACAGATAGTATGTGTGCGTGGTTGCGCTTGTGTGTCTATGTGTGTGTGTGTGTGTGTGCATGCATGTGTGTGTGTGCACCGAGCTCTCTTTGTGATTGTGTCTAAATTGAACAAGCTCGTTCACCACGAACAGATGTTTCCTGTTTCGGCTGGTGTAAAGCTTTTAGGTAGCAGTCTCACCCTCGTGCTGGTGGTGCTCGCGTCGTGACATCACTTCAGCAGAGCCGGCCTCTCAGTCTCTCTCTCCCTCTCTCTGTCTCTCTCTTCCTCTCTCTGTCTCTCTCTCTCTCTCTCTCTCTCCCTCTCTCTCCCCCTCTCTCTCTCTCTCTCCCTCTCTCTCTCTGCTCACATGATGCGGTCTTCTCCCACATCACCCACCAGGGCTGATCGTTCATCACCGAATACGAGTCTCGTTTGGTGTATCATCGCGTCGTCCAACAGTGTCCACCAATGGTGATCATTAATATGAAGCCCCGTGTATTTGGGGGGGGGGGGGGGATTTTTGTTGTTAGTAACGCAGGCACGTTTCGTTTTATTGATTTGTTTTTGTTGTCGCACGGACAATGCTGTTCTTTGTGGACGCTTGAGCAGAAAGGCGGAGGGGCCGGTGCGGGCACGTCCATGGCAGTGCCAGGGCAGAGGCTGTCGTGGCACGCACTCACCACACACACACACACACTCACACACACACACACGCCCATCAACCCAATCGAGCACACGTACACACACGTAAACACACATACACACACACATACCCATAAACCCTACACAGACAGATATTGTACTCACACACACACACATACCCATCAACCCAATCAAACACACATACACACGCACTATACCCATAAACCCACACAGAGAGATACTGCACACACACACACACACACACACACACACACACACAGGCGGGAGCTGGATTGGCAGGTGTGTGGGATGGTTGTGGTAGAGGAGGAGGCAGGTGGAGGGACAGCTCCCCAGGACCATGGCCTTCGACACGGAAGCTCCAGTCCAGAGTTAACCTGGACCGACCAGCAGTGGGTGGACAAGTTAGGGGTCATCAACTCTGGCTGTGACACACAGACACACACACACAGACAAACACAAACTCTCTCTCACACACACACACACACACACACACCCAGACAGGCGATGGTTTCCGAAAGCAGAGCAGGGGTAGGGGCGTCCCTCCCTCTCCCCCACATACCCCACCGCGGCCCTGTGTGTGAACGGCCCCCGAGTGGAGCGCCGAAGGGGGCTTAGGGGATCGAGCGCTTTTCAGGCCCCTCCCGGGTCCGGAAGCGGACCCGTTGAAAGGCAAATCACTCCTGTTTCGCCTCCCTCCCCTCCGTCCTCTGTCCGATGCGGTTAGCGCGCTGCCCTGTTGAGGAGTGGAGAAATGGTGTGTGTGCGGGTATCGTGTGATGCCTTTGCACGCGTAACACAGGCAAGTGTTGGGTTCGTGTTACACTCATTATCTTCCTACAGCTGTTTATCTTTTCTTTTTTTTTCTTCCTTCCTCCCGCCCCCCCTCCTACCCCCCCCTCCCCCCCTCCTACCCCCCTTCCCCCTCCTCCTTGCTAGCAGCCATTATGGCCCAGACTGAGGTGTTGGAAAGTGTTCATTATAATTTGTGACCTTGCTTCTTTAACGTACAGCCCCCCCGCTGCGTGTTTCCCTCTCGTTTTCCGTGTGTGTGTGCGCGCGTGTGGGTTTTATTTTTCTTCAGTCGGGCTTTTAGGAAATAAACATGGGGGGGGGGGATATTGGCATTCTGGCCCAGCAGAGAGCAGTCTGAAATTACCACAGCCTCGTATCAGCCACCACAATTAGTATGATGGAGTTATGATTCAATTAGAGTGGATGGAGGTGTAAGAACTCGGGTTTAGTTGACTTAAGTGGCTGTGTCAACAGTTTATCAGTCTGCATCATTAATGACCCTGGCAAGGAGCAATGGGAGATCTGGGTCTAAGGCGGAGTCTCTGGTGTTTTTTTTTACACGTACTGTACATACACACACACACACTCACACACATACGTGTACGCATGCACGCAAACACACGATTACGCTCTCACGCACGCACGCACGCACTCTCTCACACACACACACACGCACACACAGTTTCTGAAGGGAGGAGAGTAGTAGTCTAGTAGAGAGATGGAGGGATGGCGAGATGGAGGGACGGATGTCTTCTCCGGTGCACCTCTAGGGGACACGGGTTGGCAGAATCGTTCTTCCGAGCACGTTACGTAACCACGGGTCCCCTGCTATGACACGGTGTCAAGAAAATCCTGTTAGCCCTCCCCCCCCCCCCCCCCTCCCCCCTCTCTCCTCAGCACCAGTCAAGTCTCTGGGTCCCCGTTCGGCCCCCATTCGCGGCTCGAATCAGGGACGTTGGAAAGCGTGTCTGTGTGCACACTGGTAACAAACCAATTAACCAAACAGATAGCATTCGTTTTCCCAGTGCTCTTTGTCGCGATGTAAGCGATGCCTTCACCCCCTACCCACCCTCGCACACACTCTGTTACGGACACGTTTTTTTGGGGTTCGTCCTGAACAGAAATCCCTCTATTCATTATTTCCTTGTTGCCTTCCCTGCTATTGTCTGATTCGAGAGAGACCGCTGTCGTGAAACGATCGTCGGTCATATCAAGTCGCGGGGTCGTTTTGTTGTTGTCGACGGCCGTGGTTATTATTGGGATCGTCGTGTCTGTCATTATGATTATCATTAGGAGGAGTAGTGTGGTTGAGAGCTACCTTGGGCATTAGTGTCCTCGTCCAGGGCTGGAGTGTGTTTGATCTGACATGCCGGACCTGTGATCCTGCCCAGGCTTAGTCAGGGATGGGGGAGGGGGGCAGGGAGGGAGGGGGGGGAGGGAGGGAGGGGGGGAGGGCCGGGCGGCGTTAGATGGATAGGAGATTACTCTTTTCTGTCGCTCCAGGTTCGACCCCCCCCCCCCGGCTGAGCCCTGCCAATATCCACAGGAGAGATTCTCAAAGTATTTAAAGTGTCATTACGCACCGGCTTACAGAGGCAGAGGCCTTCTTTATCAGATGAGGTTTTCCACGTGTTCCCTGGCACTGGGAGGGTGGTGTGTGTGTGGGGGGGGGAGGGAGGGAGAGATCTAGTTTAAATACAGTTTAACCCTGTTGTTTATGTTACTCACTGCCTGAAATAAAAACGTTTGCGCGCTCGGATTCTTGTGTTGCCCGGTCCAGTAAGGACCTTGAAGGTCGTCACACGGTCAGGGAGGAAATGACGTGGGCGAATCCCGCCGAGGCAGACGGCACATCCGAAGCGAGAAGGAGTCGGAGAGAGACGCGAGGAAGAGGCCCAGACGAGCTCCGAAGGAAAGAATCCCAAACTGTAGCCAAACACCTTAATTGTGATGCATTTCCTGAGCCTCTCTCTTCCATTGTGGGCGCTGCTCCACTGCCATATGGTGTACTATGGAACATTTAACTTGTCAGATATAATGGATTGTCCTGGAAGCAGATTTTTGCTCCGAGCGCTCGCCGCCTTCCCCGGCGTTTCGGGGGCGGCCGCCGCGGGCGGCGCGATGAGGGATCGTAAGACCCGGTCGGGAGAGGAGGCGCACTGTCGATTTTCCCCCTCCAGACGTTGACCTATATGCCACCGTGCCTTACCCGTTCCGCGTGGGGCATCACCGCCGTCGCCCGGGCCCGGATTAGAACCTGTCACGGACGCTTACGTCACCAGCCGTCCGATGGTTCCCCACCGTGCGGGCTGAGAGCGTGTCCCTGCGCTCGGTGGGTTGCGGATGCGGGAAAAGCACCCGACCTCTGACCTCTCCTTGCGTCGTCCATCGAGTCGCATGTACCCTGAGGGTTTTTTTTTCCTTTCTCTCTCTCTCAGTGTGTTGGGTGTGCAGGGAGATCATTCGAATGATCTGTCTGGTATGTGTCTGTCAGAAATCCTCGGACAGTGTGTTTGTGTGGGCGTGTGTGTGTGTGGAGGGGAGGAGAGGAGAGGTGCGGAGGGGAGTGGAGAGTGCAGGAGAGATGGGGAGGAGAGGACTAGCTGGTGCCCGCCTGTTTGTTTAGGTATGGACATGACCATTGCATATTCCCCTTGACAGCGGCACAGTGTTGAGGGTGCGGTGTGTTGGGAGGTTTAAGACATGAAAACTGAAGACCCACATTAGCAATTAGCAATAAAAGGACTTGGAATATAGTGATGGCAATTTACACAAAGGTAAATTGTCTAGCTTGACCTAGCTACCCACAACATAGCCCAGAACTCACTGAGCCCTTAAAGGTGCAGTGTCCACTTGAACCTCTCCAGTGAATTAAGTAGCCTGCTACACTCCCAAATATATTTTGAGGTCACACAGATTCAATTTTGGGAGCATATGCACTAATGTTTTTTAAAATATATTGTCGAGTATATAAACATTTTTTTTAATAAGAAATTGGCCTCTCCGTGTGGTCATTTTATATAAACGATTTATTCCTTTAATTTGCATTATGGACCATATCTTAATATCGATATCGTTATCGGGATATGAAAGGACCTATATCAGGATATGAGATTTTGGTCATATCGCACAGCCGTATTGGCATATACTTGATGCCCTCCCCACCTCCACAAAGAAAATACTATAAAAATAACACTATAATAATACTGCTATATATAATATATATATATACATATCCCCCGACTTAAAGAAAAAATGGCTAGAATTCCAATTTAAAGCCGTGCGGTGGTTTACATTCTGGTGGCGTGGAGCCCCCCTCTTGCCTTGTGATTGGCCTAATCAATGCTGGCTGCCAAGCCTCTGAACCAAGGAGGACGAGGACGAGCCTGAGTGCCTGCCTCCACCTGGCGAGGACCAGTGCCAGGACAGCTACCCCCAGCCCCTGCTTTCTGTCCCCCTCTACTCCTACCCCCTAGACCCCCACCTCACCACCACTTCCTCCAGCCTCGCTTCCAACCCCTCTCCCCCGCTGTCTCATTCAATCTCCACACCTCCTCCGCCCCCGCTTTACCCCCCCCCCCCCCCCCGTTGTCCTCTCTCCAATCCCCCCCACCGCCCGTGGACTGCCACCACTACCCCCCCCCCCCACACACACACACAACTGCGATTGGTCCCCGGTGTCCTTGGGGTGGGGTGGGGAGGGGGAGGACAGTGCTGGCAAGCCAACAATGAAGAGGGTGGGAGGGGAGACTGGTGACCACCTATCAGAGAACACCCCCCCCCCCCTTCCTTTTCCCCTCTCAATAGAGCTGTTTTCCCTGGCTCTACCTCTTCACCCCAAAACCCCCTCGCCCCTCTCCACCTCAGAGCATCACAGTAACCCACATCAAGCCACCCCAAAACCATTCAGAAACGTATTCAGCAATCCGTGGCCTCGGTCAAACGAATCCCATCAAATGTTGCTGACCGTGGTCCCTATCCACAACCAGATCGACAGACGGAGTCTCATGGATACTTCGATCTCGGCTGTACCTTACATGGAACACCAATGTAAACCAGCCTCACACCATATGCCTACAAACCCTCCGCTGGTGTGTATGTTGACCCGCGTTTTGGGGGGGGTGGGCGTGGAGGCCGGACAGACTGAGGGCCGCGTTGCGCGGCGCCGCCTGCCTGCCTGCCTGCCTGGCCGCCTGTCTGCCTGCCCGCCTGCCTGCCTGCCTGCCTGCGCCCCCCAGCAGCTGGAGCCTCCTCTGTCTCCAGCTGTTTCTGACGGATCACCTGCTCCCCCACCAAGCCACCACAGCCTCCTCAACCAGCGCGCCGTAATTATAGGAGACGGGGGAGGCAGGCTGGGGGGCTGGGGGGGGGGGGTGATCCATTAGGCTCTCCCAGATTTGGGAGAAGAAAAAAAAGTATTTGCATAGAAAACCCAGGGAAAGGTTTTGGTTGGACAGCGTGTTTACTTAGAAAGGTTGGCTTATACGTATTGTCAGAACACCAGGCTCGTTACGAAGCGGTTGACGTAATAACGATGCTGTTTACTTTTCCGGGATCTTCTTTTGCTTGTCACAGATGCTCGTTAAGCGGGCTCTGTTGGCTTTTGGACATTCATTGGACGTCCTCTTCCTCAGAGGTTTCCATGTCGGCCCCCCGCCACCACACACACATCACACGCACATCACACACACATCACGCACGTAGCCTACGCGTAATGTAAGGCGGATGCACAGCAGCGGCAAGTGAAACTCGTTGGGAAAGACGTGTTGCAAGGCCAGAGAGGGAAACCAGAGAAAAGTAGTGCTGAATCAAGTCGTATTTATTGTGACGGCACACTCTCTTAGAATCCACAGGCCTCCCTCAGTAGTCAGTGAGAAAAGATGGAACCCAGACACACTAGGTTACATAAAAACAGCAAGTTAGGACTATGTCCGGACTGCTGTGTCACCAGATTTGATTCTGAATGTATTTATGAAGATGAAGGTTTGGAAGTTACTGCTGTACAGTACGTGTTACTTAATAAAATCAGGGATGGCCATTAATTGTGGTCAAGTTCAATTGTTTCTGCTCTGCTTGAGCGGGTCTTTCCCTGACAGTGATGGAGGAAGCAATCCAGCCCCCCGCTCCTAATTGTGCCAGCTCTTCACAAAAGACGTTCCAGTAATTGCCTGCGCGTCCCCTCATCTGAAGTTTAACGCTCTTCGCGAAAAACAGGTGCTGGACAAAAAAAAATTGCTCGTCTCCACAGCTGTGTGTGCAGGTATATTGGCTGGCTTCTGCTCCACGCTGCCGATTTGTGCCCCGTTCTGCAGTCAAACATGTCATTGCCTCGTCTCGAGGTGGCAAAGTCTGGGCGGGAAGGATGGACGCGTTAACTACAGGTACTTTGGCCATCAAGTGAGCGGGGCGGCGAGGAGGATCGGTTACGGTTGGCGTGGGAGGACGACAATGACATGTGAGAGACAGGGAGAAGCCGATCCGAGTCGGGTTCGGAAAGGTCACGTGACAGGAAGCTCATCATGGCGAGACAGCTTTCGGCAGGAGCTGTGATGAGGAGCGGGGTCACCGCGACCCACGAGCACCTCCCAGCCCGCCCGCCCCCCCCCCCCTGCTCGGGGACATCTGACAACGGCAGGTCCCTCCATCTCAGCGGGTGTGAGGGTGCCCTCACGTCCCTGTACCCTCCCCCTCTCAGACCCCTTCCACCTGACACGTCTTAGGTGGCGTTTCTACCAAACCCCCCAGTCAGCTGCGTCTCCCGCCTTCCGGACTATTCTCAGCTCGCAGAAAGAACCTTCGGTCGCTTTGCACGCCACACGGAAGACTATTTTAGCTCCGCTTTTGCGCTAAAGGTTTTTACCAAACCTTTAACGCATTTTATAGAGCGGGAATTCGTTGATGACGCCTGTGTCCTTTGTGTCCTTCTGCCCGGTCTCCTTGGGTGGGGGTGCGTGTCTCTGTGTCTGCCGTCGACAGCAGTCACAGTGCGGGGCGTGTAGGGGATGTGCTTCATGAACAAGGCCCGATTGTGTCGATGCCTACTACCAGCTGAGGGCTTCCGTCCCTCCACACCCTGCCTGGAAAGCCCCACCTCCCTGGGCAGAGCGGACTGCTGCATGCCAGGCTGATACAGAAGGCCTTCCAGACTACCTCAGCCAGGGTTGAGGTTTCAATATCGCTTCCGATCGGTAGACGCTCCGATCCCGAAGAGCGGCGTTTTAATTTCCTGCAGATGATAGAAAAAACAAACCACGAAGTGTCACGTCAGACAAGCCTGTTTGCGAAATAGTGTTTTTTGCGGCTGTTGTAAATAAGTTTGAAACACATTCTCGGTTGATAGGATGATACACGCGCAAGCACCCTTCTAGTCAGTTGGGCCAAATGCATGTGTAATAGAATGTATTTGTCTCCACTAATGTGAAATTTCACACTTTCGCTCACTGTGCAGCATCAAATCCCCCTGCCCCCCCCCCCCAAGAATCCAGAGAGACTTTTGTTCAAAATTAGATGTCCTCATCTGTTGACATCACAATGCATAAACACAATTTCCCACTGTAGCATCCCTCCTTTGTTTGTGCTACAGCTAAATTGTGTTATATCAATAATAGCTCTCACTGAGATTTTGGTGTCTTAAGTACTCCTGAATGTTGTCATAAAAGATTTTTCTCTATGGTTTTGTTTCTTGAGCGTAATTTCCGATGTTTTTCATTTGTTAAGGCTTTAGTGGCGGCAAAACAAATGTGTAATACGTTTTGTATGTTTCCAACAGCTATTGTGTCTCATGCATTGTGACAATGTTGCCCAAATCCTTAAGACAAAAGCAATGAATACAAAAAATGAAAGAATGAAATTGTAAGAATTCCTTATTCAGTGCTTGCATGCGAAGACAAAAAGAATGACAACATTGACAATAAAACGCATGCACAAAGAAAAACAGCACATCAATTCAAACCGCATTTCAGGTATTGGTTATTATCAGATCACAGGAGATGAGGAAGGGATTGATAAATACATAAAAACATGTAAACACGCCAAAACAGTGATACCCAGACCAAAGTATGCCATGCTTCGAAAAAAAAGAGAAGATTTGAGCTCTAATGCCATCCTTATGCGTCTTTTAGTAGTTTTAGCCATAGGGCTTGGCAGTGCCACCATTGTCACTGAGCCAACAAAAATCTGCAGTGCCTGCCGCATTTCGCAAGCGGGTTTAGTCTGAAACAAACACACTCGGGCATCGCAGAGACACTGAACCTGCTTCTATAGACGATTACCGTTTGACAACCCAAAAAAATGGTCACTTTACCACCCAAAAAATATCCCCCCCAAAAATTAAAGTCTTAAAGCGAGGCAGCCTTCATTCTCACAATGTCAGGTTACTCCCTTTGTGTGGGTGGTTTGTTACTGTAAAAGGGTACTATACAATCTTAAAGTGTAAGTCAAAAGCACCGTTTAGAATTTGGACTGAGGTTTTTTTGTTCCAGTGTTCGAATATTATTAGACATATTAGGTTGGGTTTTGTTTGTCTTGTTGTGCTGTTTGTTTGTTTTTTGTATTGATTCCTAGATGGGGGAGGGGGCTGGATAATGAAGGCTGTTTTGCATTGGGGTGCCTGCCTAGAATGTAATCAAGCGCATTCAAAAGAACTTAACAAGTCCACAGCTCTCGTAATGCTGCCACTGAATTTTAATTTCCCCGGATTTGATTCTGACTATTGCCTATCAATAGCTTTCCCCCGACGCGTCGCTCTGCCTATCACAAACGACAAATGTATTGATGATGTAAAGGCTGACAAACACTGACAGATTGATATGTATCATGTCACAGGCGATAACGTACAGTAGGTTATTCGTCTATCGTTTGATATATTCACGCTGCTCCGTGCCAAGAAATCAATGCCTGTCTAGCATTCTCTAATGGTTGCTCGTACACCAACGAGTCCAAAATAATTTTGAATACAAAATGCAAAACGTCCTTGGAGAGACATTGTTTTTTTGGTTTTATGCGCTATGTGTTTTTTGTTGTTGTTTATTCTGTCGGTGTGTTTAGAAGTCAGCATGGCTTGTGTGGCTTCCCTCAGTACCTTTAAGACTTTGTCTGGAGTTCTGGAAGGATGCCCATTGATGTCATGGAAACACTTGAATTGCTAAGAATGATTCATGTCTGTGCAGTTCAGCCATCCTCCCCCACATGAAATAAGAATAGATTATTTAACCCTTCTCACCAGACCCGTTCTCCACCCCGATCTATCTCGGACCGTGGTTACACTGATTTGGCCAGTCACAGTTTCATTCACAGCAAGCAAACGGAACGCACGGCTGCGAGACACATCTAAATATTCAAATTCGAGGGGGGAAAAAAGGGACTTTCACGTATCACTTGCGCAAAAGAAAGGAATAGTTAGCGTGTGTATGGACTCCAGAGTGGTTACATTGGCCCTGTACAACCACACTTTACAACTAGGTTTTACCAGGAATGAATAAGAAGTAAGTAGAATGTGTATGGAAAGAGAGACTAAGAGAGAGACTAAGCGAGATCAAAGATGGGGTTACCAATTGAGATCATGTGTAACAAATATCCTCACTTCTGTGTGTTCATGCTGCTGCCCCATAACGTATATTTAACCTTAAAAAAAAACATCCTTACATAATGTTAGCAGTTTGGCCTGCAGACAGGAGTACAAATCGAGGTCTGTCAAGACGCTAAAAAAGACACAAAAAGGCAAGCATATTTGTACACATTCCAGAAGAATGTAAGTAGAATATAATAATAAATGATAAAACATCAGATTCTAGATCTTTTTTTTCTAAACCGCGTGTTTTTTCCCCCAGTGCAACATATCCTATTGAATCACAATGTCAAACCTTAAATAATGTGTTTTTTGATCCGCTCTGGATTCGAAGGGTCCTCATAATATGCAAACTTTCAAAAGATGTGTGGAGTGGCACCGTTGTTATTTTTTAATTAGCCAGCACTTAAGTTGTCTGAAGCATCCGCCCACGTGCCCTTTGCTTATATATATTTCAACACATTTAGCCTTGCAACTGCATTGCAAGTTGGGTATCTTAGTTTTACGACGCTTTTGAATTTTCCATTCTGCTGTCCTCACCATATCTTTACGGCTGTAACAGACACAAAGGCGACCGGTGGAACAGACGTCGTTCTGACTTAAATGCTGTGGTTTCAGAAGTGGCATGTCATTCATATATTATACGAAATGCAGTTCTTTGAGATACTTTTAGACGTTTTCTGTCAAACACTTGATGTGAACGTTGAATGTTGCTCATGTTTCAGTGTTATTTTCAGCATTGGTACATTGGCACAATACATGATTGAAAAGTTGAAATTGTCCACAGCAGTATTTTTCTTATCGTATTTATGCCAAAGCATTAGTGTTTTATTATTTAAAAATAATGACTTCCAGTTTAATATTTAAATGAATGAATTACCTTTCTTTACTAAACTATACTGTATACCAAAGTCTCATTTTAAGTTTTGGGACCTCATAAACCTAATACAATCCTGCTTCAGAGACCAGGACTCTTTAGGGGATCTCGGGGTGACAGGCAGATCAAACAGTAAATGGGATTAAAGAGCGAGAAAGTTCTCTCAGGTAGGAAGCATTCAATGTTTGTCTTCCTGTTGGGGGGAGAATGAGAGAGAGAGAGAGAGAGAGAGAGAGAGAGAGAGAGAGAGAGAGAGAGAGAGAGAGAGGGGGGAAAAGAACGCATTTGCCGACTAATTTTCAAAAAAGAATTGCCTGTCAAGCAACATCACTCTGAAATGATTGTCCTTAATGGGAATCCCTCCTATCCTTGTATGACATGCCGTCTTTGTGTCGCTTAATATGAACGGTATCGTCTGGGATAGAGATTTTGTTCTCCAGTTTCACACAAACACTGTCCTCTCGGACAAAGTAAACAAATCATTTTGGAGCCGGACTGACAGTCACATAGCAAACTGTCGGACAACTGTCAGCGTTCCCTCGGTTCGCCTCCAATGTGTTCTTCGCGTCCATCAGATACTGACGGCTTACTGTGGCGAGGCCGAGCCGTGTACTCCTGGCCTCCGTGGTGTCATCTGGGCCGGTGTCTCCATGTGGGTCCCTCGGCCGGCAGAGGAAGGGTTCACACTGACACGTCTGACGAGTCTGGAAACCTCTCGTGTGCCTCGGAACACTCGCTCGCCGCGCGTGCCACGGAAGCGTGATCGTTCCCTCCCAGTGTGTGACATGTTGTGACTGGATATCGAAGACAATGCGATACCGAAATTGCTTATGGAGTTCACTTGCGAAATAGGTTATCCAAGTCACGACATTTGACGTATAAGTCATTTTCAACAGCAGGATTTGGGTTGTTTTATTCAGTGTAACATATTGTTAGTGATGAAAATATGTTTATGTTCAAATGTGAAACATCATTGTGATATTACAATGAAAGTTTTCAATTTAAATTATAAAATAAATAAATCAAAGGCTTATACTTTCATTCCTAAGAATTACCCTGAGATATTTATCTCCCGTTTTCATGGTTAACAGTGGAAATAGTGGATTTATTTTCTTTTAAATATATATTTTTTAAGATCATAAATAAATGGAATTTAATCTATTAAGGATACATTTAGCAATGTGTCATGCTTATTAAATTCTGTGCTCCAGTTTTGTTAGTGTGCGCCAGACAATATGTGACACAGTTTACAGAATGTGGTCAGGGTCATGAACTCCAGTCTGACCCTTTGGAACCTGCCTGTTTCCCGATCCAATCCTTAAATCCGTTGGTACTCTTACAAATAAATTAAAATACCAAGGGTTTTTGTTTATGTAGTAGTCCTGCTCTCGGTTGCTTTGAAGTACAGGGGTTGAAAAGGTCAATAGATCCTCGGCTGCGTAAGGACTTTGAGCTTTGCCGCTAAGGCAAGATTATAGATTTAAACATTGTTGCTGTATTTACATCATATTGTACTTTCCCATGTATTTTTTAGCTCGGATTTTGGATTCAGGGAGATTTGTCATTATTTAGCCAACTAAACGTTTTCCTATGGCCTAGTAAGTGTGCAAAAAAAGCCCTTACGCAATGTGTGCGCACGCACCTGTCTTCCTATGTGTCGCGCATATCCACGTGTGCATTTTGCACACGCGCGCGCGTGCGTGTGTGTGTGTGTATCTCCGAGCTTCTCGAACGTGGGCGTCTTTGTGTGTGCGCGAGGTAAGGCAGCTGGCAGCGGTCCTGCGGAGCTTAGGACCGCCGAACAGCCATTCAGCCGTCCACGGTGCCGCACAGGTCCACGAGCACGAGATTACGGGTCTTTGTTGCATCGGGAAGAGCTCTCTCTCTCCTTCACTCCCATTCACACATACCCAATTTACTGTCGAAATGTCCTTACTGGGGTCAGTGTACTCGGTAATCCACACTGTATCCTGCTGTCAACCTAAGATACGTTTTAGGCATTTGCTACATTTACTACCAGGCTGAGTTCAAACCACATAAACCTCGAGGAACAATCGCAATCTGAATGAAATAATCCGTTAAACCCTCACTCATTTCTTAAAAAAGAAAAAAATACAGCGTATGCTCTTTACCTATCATACTGAATTGATTGCCGTGATTAGTTGAGAGATCTTCTAAAAATGACGAATTAAAGGGTAGTTCACATGAATGGGTTTGTGGCGTGTGTGGATCTGTGAGGTTCCTGATGTTTGTTGGGTTCTATAGGAAGTGCTTTGGAAAGGAATGCCACCGTAGCTGGAACCGAATTGTGGCATTCCTGACACCCCCAGCAAGCAGAGCTACCTAAAATGGTCATACTGTCCCCGGGAAGATGTGACAGGAATCATGACATGATATCAGTCTGAGGGGGCTTCTCCTTGAAGCCAAATGCTTGTCCCCCCACAGCACGTTGTTCAAGGTCGTACTAGTGACCTTTTTCACCACAGAAAGAGAGTGATTATATTGTAACGTTCTCTCTCTCCTTGTTCTCCAGGTAAAACAGAGAGAGGATCCTACTCTTATGGGAGAGACTCTACACCACACGGCTGCCACCAGGTAAAGGAAATATCCATGTATACTGTATATATGCGAACACAACACTGACTCCTGCAGTACAGCGTGCATGACAGATACAACTATGGAATCAAATTGCCAAATTCCAATATCAGCTCGCTTTGTGATGTGATACACACGGTTTTGTTGCTGTTCACTGTATTTAATGGTAGTTTATATGGTACTATGATGGAGAGAAAAAATCTCTTTAAATATTCAGTCTCAAGTTAGCGTTTGTTTCTTTTCCTAGCATCTGTCGATAACAACAGGTGGTTTTCTAAGTAATCAGCATCTCAAATGTGTCTTGGTTACTGCAAAAAAGTACATTGATCTCTTCACCAGTGAATCTGGATTTGCATTTATTCAGTGATAATTAAGAGATCTTACTGGTGTGTTTAGTTTTTCTATGTACCATCTAAACATTTTATGACTTTTAATACCTACTCTAAGGGAACAATGTCATATTTACATGTATTCTTGAACGTCTTTTAAATAATAGGGTTGCGATAGACAAAGGGTGTGTTTTTTTGAGCGCTGAGAAGTTTTAATTAGTTATAGCACTGCCAACTGGGGTGCTTTAGCTGAGCGTGATGCCATGGTTTTGCAACAGTGGTCTGTTATAGAGTTCTCCTTTTTAAATGGTCCCAATACAAGAAATCTGAATGTGTTCCCACTGTGTTAACGTTTACCAGTTCTATTAGGTTTGAGAATCTGCTTTAAGTCCGAAGGGCATGCAATTCTTTACAACTGTTACTGTTTCATGCATTGGAATAGGGCCATAGTGGGCGTCACTGGCTGTCCCATGTCGTGCCCATGTCCCATTGATCCACACACGAAACCGCAGCCATGTTGCCATGGACACATACCCCATTCTGGACATTGCCATCGTGGTCTTTCAGCCGGGACTTATGCCAAGTGTGCCAGTCGCACGAAGGTTGCATTCATTGGGTAGGAATAGAGAAGGGGGCAAAGTTAGACTGTTGACGGTGAGAAAACCAGTCTGGTTGAAAGCATGAGCTATGGGAGTCCCCTTTGTCTTAAGGTTGCTTAGAGGCATTGTGAAAGACATGGTAGGATAGACAAATGTTTTCGTAATCTACGCCAGTGTCTCGAGTTGCTTTTAACTGAATCAGAGTTCTTTCCCTTCAGATATTAAAATCAGAAAAGATCATATTCTCGTTTACTACCATAGTTAATATAGCCTAATGCATTCATGTGCAGGGTCATATGCTTTGAGAAACTCAAGAAAGAAAGACAACAATCCCTAACTCACAAGTCTCGGTAGATGCAATATTATTGCTTTGTAAAAAGCCTTATCGGCTATATGGCCCCATCTGCTAATTTACATCTTAATGGCAAACTATTGTTGACTGTGTTTGTTTAGCATTATCATTTTTACCTCCGTTTTACAAGCGTTGACAATGGTTAATAGGCCCTCTTCTGTGTTTCTGGGCCCTGATGACTCAACAGCGGCATCAATCCGCTTTGATTTATCGTCGGCTGCGTTCTCGAACGTGTCCTGGCTGCCTCCTGAGCCCAGCCAGCCAGCGGGACAAACCGTCTGCATAAGCAGAAAAATATATACACCCACTGTGATGGTATTACGGGTGTGTATTGGGCCGAGAGTGTGGTTCCGTGTGTGTGTGTGGGTGGGGGGGTTGGTGGTGGTGCTGGTGGGGGGTGAGGGTGTATATACACAATCCCCCCCCCCCCCCCCCCCCCCCGCCCAGATCAAAGCATGCCGACATTTCTATTATCGCTCCAGAAATCAGTTGTGGTCTTCGGCTCAAGCTGAGGCAGCACTTGTAGTCATTTGGTGGAGCAAAGCCTTCACCCCCAGCCCCATAACCCCTCCACCACCCCCACACACAGCGCTCCGACTCTTCTCCCCGAAACTGCTGAGGGCTCCCTTTTGGACCCTGACAGTGAGGCGAGGGAAGCTTAGAGCTAGCATTTACCTATTAAAGTGCGCGGCGGAAGATTGGGGGGGGGGGGGGGGGGGGGGATGGGGGGGAGGGGGGGGGGCTGGATGCCAGACTGGTATGTAAAGTATGCTGGCTGGAACGGAGAAGCGCTCGCTCACAGCCTAACTCACATCGAAGCCAAGTGGAAGAGCGGGCGACGTTGGCTCTTCCCCGTGTGGTGTGTTCTCACACACCAATACCGATGTTCTTCCTCGACGGCAAACAGCGTTTAGATATCTGGATTCAGTCGTAAAAGGACAAAACGATCACTGTTTCTTTCTTTTTTGCCAATCGAGTTTGGTTTTCCCAATAGGGAAATGTTTCGGTTTGGGAAGAATGATTACGGAGGTTTGGATTTTACGAATGTTGGTGCGGTTCCATTTGCTA
This sequence comes from Osmerus mordax, assembly GCF_038355195.1. Lineage (NCBI taxonomy): Eukaryota > Metazoa > Chordata > Actinopteri > Osmeriformes > Osmeridae > Osmerus > Osmerus mordax. The sequence goes on along the minus strand of NC_090069.1, from coordinate 5,400,521 downwards.
GGTTAGAGAGCAATGGAGGAAATACAGCAGCAGCAGATTGGTGAATCAAAGCTCTGTGGAACTTGTTTGGGATTCAGAACTCTTACTGCTTCTCATTACTCCTTCCAAAGAAACATGCCAAAATAACCAAACAGAACTTTGCCATATCTTTTAGCCTAAATCCTGAAATCCCCAAATTTAAAATGAAGTTCTACACTTTACTTTCCAAACATGAGGTCGTGTTAAAAAAAGTACACAAAACTATTCTATCCTGCAAAATCTGGCCTGTCTAGCAGTGCTTACCTTATTACAAGTCTGTTGACCTCCCAGTCCCATCAAAGTCATGCGAGCGAATCTGTTTGGAAAGTAAATACTATATCCTTAATGAAACGTCAGCGCTGATCAACCAAGCGTTTGTGGACAGAGAGCTGGAGGACTACAGAGAGCCGAAGTTTGTTGCTTCCTTCTCAAAGTTTGTGGGAAGTCTCAGTCCTGCTTTTCAGCTGTTGTTAGTGGGCCCCTTTCTTTTGTGGTGTTGCTTGGCATGTCCCTGCCAGTCTGCTTATGGAGGGCCTTGAGTGGTCCTTTATGAATGAAACAAGGAGGTTTTAATTAGACATCTTCACGATTTCATGAATCAAGACGTCCATTCCCTCCAATCGATATTTCCTCAGACGTGAACAGCTGACACTAAATAGCCAATCATTGATTCATTGCTGACGATGGATGTTTAGATTTTGGGGCTTTTTTTTGTTTTTGCTGGAGCTCCTTCCCACATGGTGTAACTAGGGAGAAGAACATAGCAACAGCCAGCGTTTTAACATGGCCTTCTGACCATGAGTCAACAATGAGATGTCTTACTACGTAATAGTAATAGTAAAAACATTTGAGGGAGGGATTTGACAGTGTGGAGGCCAGTGACTGTACCCCCCCCCCCTCCCAACACACACACAAACCACCCCCTCAAATCACACACACACACACACACACACACACACACACACACACACACACACACACACACACACACACACACACCCACACTACACTAGAAGGCCTTCAGTTCCTGTATGGAGGAGCCTTCTGCCTGGGATATGGTTCCTAAAAAAGATAGTGGGTCGAGGCGAAGGACTGCAGGGACAGGCGAGCCGAGGCATTTTCACAGCATCCTGCCCGTCCTCCACTCTCCTTGCAGCGATGCCAAGCCATTCTCATTGGTTGCGGACCCCGGCCAATAAGGTGCAAGGAGGAAATACAGGCCCACTTGGCTGAGAGAGACGAAAATTGAGTGTCTGTCAAGAGGAAGTCTCCTCCTCTGCCATTGGCCAGATTCCATGCTGCTCTATAGAATCGGTTGTCAATTGAGCCAGGCTATGTATACATTTCGTTCAAGCCTAAAACATAATTATATATTAATGTTTAGGCACTGATTTGTATTCATTAGAATATAACATGTAGGTGAAGGCCTACACATTATGGCACAGCTTACAAAAGACTCTGCGGTGAGGCCCTGCTAGGACCACTTAGGGACTTCCTGGTTCCTCCTGAAGGAGGGTTGCTGTTTTCCCATTGGCTGGATTATTTAGCTGTTTATATGTCTTGGAAGATGTTTTCATGTAGGTACTGTGAATTGTGCGTCAATGTAGCTTTTGAATGCTGTTCTGCTGCCTTTCTTGACCAGGTCTCCCTTGAAAAAGAGATTCAAACCGAGGTTTATTACAATTTGGACATTTTGGTTGAATGATATAAATGTTTTTTTTCTATATAGTTCAGACTATATTTGTAGATTTTGGTACCTTGTCCAGAGTAAACGAGTGGCAAGCGATGAGCACAAAAGGGCAAAATGTACACTATTAATCTAGCATTCACCTTCTGCATCCGTTTTATTTTACTTTTTGGAAGCGTATCTTTTGTCTTCTGTGGTGTGTCAGAGCGTTAATTGCCTGTTGTCAAGAGCACAACCGCCAAAAGACGCCTGGAACGTGCGAACGATGTGGGACCCTGCCAGCGCCGTGGAAGACACTGCCTGTAGGCCTTACTTCCTCTTTCACCTGCTGTTCTCTGAGAGCGCATCCCACACGGCTTCCTGTTGAGACAGGCTCCAGCTTTCACTGGAGGTAGACAAATCGCACCGTGTCACACGCGAGCTCCCACACTTGCAGTCGCACGTACTACAGTTAAAACGTCAGCCGGGGAGGCATTCGTTAATGAACACTCGTAGCTTTTGCCGGTCTCGGATGGTATGGTATCACATATGGTAGTGTAAAGCAAGCTTCGGGACAAGTTCTATTCAATGGCTGTGATTTGTGTGTGGTGTGTGTGTGTGTGCTTGTCTTGTGAGTTTGCGTAGTGACAGCCTGTCAGGGTGGCATATACCAAGAATCTGTGCACTGTGCAATAAGATCCTCTGCTTAAGAATGTCTGCTTTCACCAACCATACGCTATCACATGGTTTTACCATAGTGTTGCCGCGGTGACGGACGACGCAGCGATTTTGGCAGGTGTGGCTGGCGGAGTGGCAGGCGGTCGCCGCGGTGATAACCGGCGCGTTCGTTCGAAAGGGGTGACAGTGGCGCCGGGGGCCGTCAGGAGGGCTGACAGGGGCGGGGATTAACGGTGACCTCCGAGCAAAGGATTCTGGGACAGGTCGCCGTGTGACTGCTCGCTGGCGGTGATGAGAGGTGGTGGCGGCGGTGTTGGAGGGGGGGGGGGGGGGGAGAGCAGGAGTGGGAGGTTGGCGTGGGGGCGGAACAGGGAACAGCCTCCGTCACCTTTCGTCATGGTCGTCTGTGCTTCTTCCTCTCTCTGGCCCGGGCGACGCTGTGGAGGCGCCGTCAGCAAGGACCCCCCGCCGTCCACACACTCACTCACACACACACACGCAAACACCCAGGCTCACACACACACACACTGGCCCTCATACATATACACGCACGCATCCACATGCAGCCGCCCACTCGCACTTAGACCTTCGCACATGCCACAAACACACGCGCACTCCCACACGTACAGTACACGGTACGCGCGTCGCACGCGTTCCTTCCACCGCCCCTCAGCCCGTGAGATTCTCTCGTCGGGAGCGA